>NW_010420441.1:3662-5917 GCF_000710305.1 Buceros rhinoceros silvestris | reverse complement strand
ATTTACTTTTTATATATAAATATATAAATATAAAAGAAACTCTTCCCTCTCCCCGCCCCGTCTCACCCACCACCCTGTGCACAGCCTTCCTGATCTCCGCTCTGAAGGCAGTGTGCTGAAAAGGGTTGCTTTTGGGCCAGGGATTCGGTGCCTCCTGAGTTGTGTTCCTTCTTGGTTTGCCGTGGCCTTTCTGCCAGCTGTGTCACTGCCCTGTGCCTCCGTCTCCCTTGTGTGAAGGGGGTGGTGCATGGAGGGGACCATCCTGCTGAGGGTGCTGGCAGCCAGACTCCCGTGGCATTTGCACAGAGCCGGAGGAGTGCGAGTATTGCTTCAGAAATCCCCTTCTCTCCGTCTGTGCTTCCTTCCCTAGGTAACTCCAGGAAGTATCTTCATTTCATTGATGGTTTGGGGTTCGGCGAATAAGTGGCTTTATTTTCTACTTCTATTTTTTTAGGTCCCTCCCTAGAGTGCAATGTGTATACTTTCTTTTTGGGGGTACAGATGGGAGGAGATGTCGGAGTCTATCTCTGTCCTCAACTTTCCGTCCTCTACTTCCCTCCCCTTTCAATGTTGCCCTGTGTCAGACTGACATGGCTAGTGGGGTTTGCAACCCTGCCTGTGCAGGGTCAACAGCTGTGACACCAGCAGCTTTCTGTGTGTTCTACATGGTGCATCCGAGGTGCTCTGTGTCCCACCTGCTTCCCTTGTAAGGATGTCGCAGGGTGCTGAGTTCTTTCTCCCTTTCTTTATATTTCTCCTTCCAGGAGCAAAGGGAGGAGTAGTCAGTTTGCCCTTCCCATGGTGGGGGGTGCCTCTGGCAGCTCTTCTATCCCCTCCAGCTTCTCTGTGGTGGGAAACAAAATATCTCCAGGACCATGTGAAAGCACAATCCTTGGTGTGAGAATCCCTCCACGTCCGGTGAGCGCTGTGCTTTGAGCCCTCTCCCTCCAGGCGCTCGTCCAAGAGTGCGGGCAGAGGCAGCTGCTGGTGTGGAGGAGTGAGGATGCCCTCTGTGCTCCCGGGCTGAGTGGAGCAGGAAAATGGGCAGCAAGCACCATGCTGCAGCGTAGGGGTGACAGAAGAGCGGCTAGATGCCGTCATGCCAGCTTCAGCAGTGGCTCAGCAAATATATCTGACAGGAGGGAAGGGGCATGGTCAGGACGAGCAGCTGAAGCGTTAATTCCCGTTGCAGGGCCCCGGTTCTTGACTTCGTTCCTTGTTCAGCTGAGCACTTAGAGCTTGCACTAAACCACAGGAGCGCGGCTGGGTGTGTCAAAGCACTTGGTGAGGCTTTGGGGCCTCGTAGGACTAGCAGAGCCCTTGGCGTGCTCCTGAGCAGTGCCCTGGCTGCACCTCGCTCCCCAGGGGTGCAGAGCAGGTAGGTGCTCTTTCACAGGTAGGTTGCTCTTTGGCTGTTCTGGAGGGAGCCTGCTGCTTCCAGCGCCCCGGCTGCAAAGGGGGACGTAGTCTTAGGTCAAGTTTCAAACAGAAACATCAACAAAAAAAAAATCCATTGTGACGACTTCTTCTAGAAAAAAAGTTGTGCCTGCCCCTCCCTCAAGCTGATGAAGTTGGTGTGTTGTCCTCTCCTCCTCTTCTCCTCTCCCCTGCTATTAAGCCTTGTACGCTCCTTAAAGAGTAGAGGACTCCCTCTCTTTTGGGATATTTTTTCCCCCCTGTTTTTGTTTCGGATGGAAAGTTGTCCAGTGGTGGTGGAGGACAGGGGCCTGCCTCATCTGTTCCTTCCTTTCACCTTCCCCAGTGCCAAGCTTAGGCTCAAATCCTGCAGATTCCTGCAAATCCTGAACTTCAGGCAGGCGAGTTACCCCACTGAGCTCTCTGGTACTTGGGTGCTTCAGGTTCTGCCTGTGCTTGAGTTTTGGCAGCATCAGAGCCTTATCCTTTCTCTTAGAGAAGGTCAGACCTAACTCCTAGAGTGCTGATGGTTCTGGTGCAACCCATCTGTCTCTTTATTTCCCCTCACCTGGCATACAGAGTGAAGGTGGTATTTTTTTTTTTTAATTTAAAATAAACCTAAATATGTATCTTGTAATTTTTTTTATTTTGAAAAAAATGCATTTAAGGATTGTGCACGGATGAATTGTATATCTATATATTTTTTTTGTCTTGCAATTTTCATTTTAAATATAGTGTTTGTTCAGTTTTGTTGTTTTGTTTTGTTTTTAATCCAGTTCCCAGCTGGCTAAACTCTGTCTAGAGTGGATGGGTGGGCGGCGGAGCGAGGGGGGGGGGGG
>NW_010420441.1:0-3615 GCF_000710305.1 Buceros rhinoceros silvestris | reverse complement strand
GAGTGGAGGGGTGGGAGCCGAAGCGATGGGAGGGGCGATTGAATCGCCCCTTCCCCTGGCGCTTCCCACAAGAGAATGGTTTGCTCCAGGTTTGGGGGTGGGGGTTGTGCTAATTACTCTTGTATTCTTGTACATTTTGTTCTTTCTGCTGCTCTTGAATATTGTATCAATGCCAGAAATGGGGAGTTAAAATTTAAAAAAAAAAAATTAACCCCAATAAATTGTTACATTCCAAAACCTTTTGTCTTCTCTTCCTTGGGTGGGCTGTGACCTGCTCTGGTTGTAAGCGACCTGCGGAGCTGCTAGTGGGGCACTGAAACACCTCCCCTAAGGCGGTGTCAGTCGGCTCGGCAGTCAACTGTGAACACGCTTAGCACCTTCCCGTGTGCCGTGGGTCAGTGCTGGTTTAGATCTTCAGTGCTTTCTGGGCACAGGCAACGGGCAAGGGAGGTTTCTCCTGTAATGCTGGGGGAAGGGGGGCCACTACGGGAAGGCCAAACTGTAGGAAGTGGAACCTGATCGCACCTGTCCAAAGTGCTTTGGAGAAGCCTCCCGTGGGTCTTCTCTGCATCCATTTCTTTTTAAAGTGAAGTTAGATCTGGGCACAACCTAGCACTTGGCTGAAAAATGCTTTAGGCTTTTCCCAACTCCAAAATGCGTGTCTAGGAGGACTTTATGACATGCTAATCTAAGAAATATGGTGGAAAATCCTCTTAATGTGTGTAATCAAAGCTCCGGATTCACTCCATTAGTCTCTTGCCTGTAGGAACATACGAAAAAAGGTTACAGCAAAATTCCAGGCGGGGAAATGCTATTGGCGTGAGATGTGATGGGGAAAGCAGATGAGTTTGGGGTGAAGAGGTGCTTTTCAAGTGGGCAGAGGAGAAGACTGGGGAAGTCAGTACTTCTGGGTGCTGGAAAAGGGTAGTGTTGGGGCACAGCTGCTCCGAGCAGAACACCCTCAGGGCTGCCCTTCATTGAGGTGATCCAGGTCTTGCCTGGAGTGGGAGAGGATGGACTGAGCTGGTTCCTGGGGGAGAGTCACTGTTTGGTCAGCCAAGGCCGCAGGTGCTGGAGCCACGTCTCCAGCATCTGAGGCTCGGCAAACCGCAGGAAAGCCCTCTCCGGCAGTAATACGTCTTGGCTGGCCAGGAGCAGGGAACGCTGCCCACCGAAGCAGAGCACAGCCACAGTGTTGTGCTATTTCCATCATGCCATCGGGCTCCCTGTGCCAAAATGCCTGTGGGGACGGCCCTCGCTCCCGCACCCGGATTTTGCTGAGAGGTGAGCAGGCTTCTGGCTGGACCTAAATACAGCAAATGAAGGCCACTTCTGACCCACGCTTTCTGGAGCTGGAGGAAAGGTGGAGAAGCAGACACCAGCCTTGACTGGACACATCCAGCGGGGTCCTGTGTGAGTGTGCTGGCACAGGCAGACCCTGTAACCAGGGTGAGGTGACGCAAGCTGGGGCTGTGAGGCCATGAGACCTGGAAAGGAGAGAAGCCAGGATTTCCATGCTGTTATGGAGATTCCCAAGTGAGATGGGCTTGTCCTGCCTTGCCCTGCCCGCGGCTGTCCCCTGGGGACAGCTGCCAGCCTGAGACACCGTTTGGGCGTTAATTAAATGGAAGAAAATCCCTTAATCCCTCACTCCCCGGAGGGACTGAATCCGCGAGCTCTTGTTGAAACCACCTTCTGTCGCCACCCTGTTTAAAACTGGGCTCCCCAAAGCCCCCCATGGACCCCCACCCCGACACCCGAAGGACAGCAGGGTTTTGGCATCACCGCATCCTCACAGAGCCAGCTGCCCACTGAGCATCTTTGAACGCGTATTCATGGGACAGGTACATAGCTCTGGCTACTCACCAGTCTGAGTCATCACCCCCTGCGAAAACCTATTTTTGCAGCCTCTTTGTCTCCAGGAAGAAGTTGTGGTCCCTGCTGAGGGAGAGGGAAAGGTTGGGAACCTGGGAGCGATGAGCCCTCCCCTGCTGCAGCACTCAACTCTTCCACCTCGTGGCATGGGCAAGTGGATGAGGGCTGGTGTGGAGGGGCTCGCCCACCCCACTCACTGCCGCAGCAGTGTCAGCCGGAGGAACAAACCTTGCCACCGCGATTCTGCAGCCTTTGGCAATAAAACCTAGATGGCCAGGCCAGAGCAAAGGCCCCAGCACAGCATCACTTCCCCCAGCCTGGGACCTGAAAAGCCACGTGGAGGTGTATGGCATTTTTTTTCACAGGGTTGCAGGTAAAGGACACCTCTCCCACCCTAAAGATCAACACTGCGGGCTGGGGTAGGCTGGTCCAACATACACGTGCTTTCGTTTGGAATCTGCTCCCGCCCAGCCACTGACATGGGTGGGCACGCTGCAGGTAGCGAGGGGCGCAGGAGGGTGCAATCCCCTGTCACCAGTAGGAAGGGACAAGTCAGAGGCAGGTGGCTTCTCTTCATGCTGTGGGGCGCAGGCTTCCGTTTTCTTTGCATCCTGCACCCGCTCATCCCACTGCACCAAGCACTCACTAGCCTGGAGTGCTTGCCAGTCTCGCTGCTGGGGCCAGATGCCTGTCGCTGGGCTTTCTCCACATCTACCTTCTCTCCTCCCCTCCATGCCCTCCTCCACTTTTCCTCCTCATGGTTCCCTTCAGCTCTCTCTCTTCATTCAACTGCCCCATCCAACTGCCTCCCCCCGCTCCCACAGCCTCCCAGTACTGCCAGCTGGGCAGACCTCTTGCTGGCTCCAGAGTGAGGATTTTGGGGGGCTGGGAAAGAGGGACGCCATGCCCCATCAGTGTCATTCTGCTCCTTCCTCGCACAAAGCAAAATCTGAGGAGTCTTTGTAGCTCTGGCTCCATCTCTATCCACTCAAACACGCCTAGGGGAAGGAAGATGTAATCTTTACTGGTGTTCCACATCCAGTGCCGGAGCCGTTTTAAATACACATGCTGCTGCTTGCCTGCCGGCTGGGAAGGATGTGCTGCCATCGATTAAACTCAATTTTGTTTCCTCCGCTGCTCCTCTTCACTGGGCTGGGCTGCACAGCCGAGGGCCCGGAGTGCCTGCAGAAGGCACGGCTCAGCTTGTGTTGGATGGGCAAGCGTGGTGCTGGAGCAAGGAGAAAGCGGGTGTCTGAAGTGTCTTCTTGATGAGCGGTTTAGGATAAAGTGATGGTAGAGAAGATTAAATCCAGGTATTTATTTCCCAAATGGATGGCATGGGTGTGCAGTGCAGAGGGCGAGGCGTCCTGTGGCTGCTCTCTGCAACAGTCGTGTCTGGGATGGGAGACCAAGACAGCTGTCTTGCTGCCCTCCCGGACGAGGAGGCATTTCCAAGAGCTGGAAGGTTGCTGGTTTAATTTTTAGGAGAAAGGCAAGGAGGGAAAGGCCCTCCAGCAGCCCAGAAGACCCTCCTGAAGGATGGCTCATGGCGAGGTGTTGACCCTCGGGGTAACGAGGGGCCCTTTACTCCCAGCCTAAGCATCTCGCAGGGGAAAAATCCCCCCTTGGGTGCTTGGAGCTCTCCCTTGGGCTGTCCCAGAGGAGCGTCCCCTCGCTGGAGGCTCCCACCGGGCTGATTCCTGCGAGCTCCAGCCACCCTTGCCGGGTGCCCCCAGGCTG
>NW_010420440.1:49582-72343 GCF_000710305.1 Buceros rhinoceros silvestris | reverse complement strand
TATAATATTATATCATACAAATATATACTATTATATATAAACACATTTTCCAGGAAATACCAGAATGATAAAGGCTATTGAAAAATACATAATCTAGAAATACCGAGCAATGTGTAGGGCATAAGAAGCAAAGTGCAAAAGTTGCCTCCTTGGCTTTTGGTATTGTCTGGGATCTCGTCAACTGATTGATTGAGAGTTACTGCTGGTCTGGTTATACTAACCGGGCATGTTTGCACGCTGGGATTAGTTCACACTGCTGCTGATTGTGTTGCAATAAATGAAAGTTTGCTATGGCCGAGGTCGGACCCCAGATATGTACTGAACAGCCAGCTGGTGAGGTTAATTTAACATGCAGGATCTGTTTTGATAAGTCTAAATGATGTGCAATATGCTTACCACAGACACCTAATTCTACATGCTGCTGGAGGAGTGGGCACCTACTGGAAAATCTACGAGCATTCTTGGAGTGGTTAAAACACACTTTCCACTGGTTTTAATTTAATTTTACTTTTTCATGAAGAATCTTATAGAAAGGGCACAGCGAAAAAGCAATGAAGACCAAATTGCTGTACAAGAAGTTTCATTTCTGGAGAGCCAGAGAGATTAATTCACTTGGCTGTGACTTGTTCATTACCACCCCAAGCTAACCAAAAAAATGAGATACCACAGAGAGCAGCTCCTCTCTTCTGTAGGTCGTAACAGTGTCCTGATCACAGCAGCGCAGGGCTACAGAAGAGGAAAATGTGCCGGTTAATACTGTGACAACGTTGTACCTGCACAGAGCAAATTATTCTGACGCTGCAGTTTTGTTTACTGATTCTGATTGGATGGTTTTTCTGGCCCTTATTTTATTTTATGATATTGTATCAGAACAAGGGGCTCATTTTTCAAAGTGTTCCCAAGACTCGTAGGAGGATGTGGCACATCATTGATCAGGCGACTTTCACCCAGGATTGCTGAATCACTGGTGTCCGTGTGGCTTTCTGAGCTGTGCTGCCAGGGGAGGGGGTACAAGAGTGTGTGTGCATGCACTGCTGGCAAGAATCAAAGAAAGAAGGACCTTCTGTTAAGGTACTTTTTCAGGCTCCAGAAGCCCTCACAATACCAGAACAACTCTAATTTTCCCTGATCTGCCTCTAGTTGCAGGGTCTGAGGCTTTGCCTGCACCCCACAGCTTTCATCCCAGCAGACAGAAGAAGGAAAGGCACCGCATAGACACTGGGTGTTGGTCGGTCAGACATAGTGCTCAGGTTAGTCCTGTCACTGATGTCACTACCCTTTGTCCAATGGGAAGGAAGCAACGGCATGGGACAGGTACACAGGTGTGGAGGTCTCTTGAGTTACCTGCTGCTGGAAAGCGTCGCTCTAGAGGAACTGGGGTTTAGTGGTTTATCTCCATCCTCTTGGGAGGGTGGCAAAACCCTGTCATCATCTTCTTACCTTTCATAAAGTCGATGGTTCACATGTCAGGATTTAGTCTGGATTTTTGGTTCAAGTGTGTCTCTAAGAAGGATAAAAATAACGATGATGAGAAGAAGGTTGAATTATTCTCTGGTGTATTGTCCATGAGGGTGAAAGAGGCCCATAAAAGATCAAAGGTGATATCCTGACATAGGGAAATTAATAAAAATGTTCTACCAGCTCTTTATTCGATACTTAGCTTGTCTGTAACAGTTTACAGCAGAACTTCATAGCGTCATTTACATTGCTTAAATTTTTTAATGAGTCTGAATTCTTTGTTGAACCATTTTTTAGAGGGAAAAATGTTAACTCTTAATAAGTGACGTGGCATTTTATTCTGAATCAAAAGCCTTTTCTTTGAAAATGACTTAATTAACATTTCCAGGTTCATAACATTTTCATTTATTCCTCTTTTTTGTTTTTAAATGGTTTTTTAAGTTTTCCAGTGATAGTGATAGAGGTTTCCTAATGTATTAAAAAAACACAGAGTGTGCCCAGTGGGATCTGCAATCTGATTAGCTTTCAGTTTGAAGCTGAAGGAGGAGATTAAGCAGAGAAGGACTGCTGTGCTATTAGAAAGGAACCCTGATTTCTTTTAGCCATTAGCCAATAAAATGAGTCCAGCTGTCAGCAGAATGGCTAAATATATTACAGAGTGAGATTACCAGGTAAACATTTGAAAACTATGCAGCTTTTGCATGTGGGATAAGCTAAATTCTGCTCTTAGGGATGGCTCTGGAAGCTGGAGTTATGCTCCTGTAAACCACAGGTTTTGGTACTCTCTCTGAAGAGCCTCTTTGTTCTGTGCTTCATCCAGCTCTCAGCACAATTGGTCCGGTCCTTGACTAAAGCTCTAAGTTGTTGCCACAGTAAATAACGAAAATAAAATTCCAATCCCACTGAAGTCTCACGAAGCAGCTCCAGATTTATATCTGGAATTTAGTGTAGTGTGACTTTACTCTGGTGATTTACCTCAGTATACCCATTTCCCCCTGAAGACTTCACAAAGTCCTTCCAAATAGCGGCAATGCTGCTGCTCTCCATTTTGTCCGTTCTGCTGTTTCAATGTGCCTCTAAACATTGTAAGTAGTAAAAGCTATGATGTCCCACATAAAAAATGACAGGTATCCAGCTCATATTTCCAGTCTTAGATTTTCCAGTGATTTTGGATACATCTCACAAAGCAAAGGATCCAAAAAGCAACTTCTATAACATTTTCCATGACAGTAAAACATAGTTTTGGGGAGAGAGGGTAGACGGGTCGTCTGAACTAGACACATGCTCTTCAAAGTCTTACCAGCACGTCAGTTTCTCACATTTCTTGAGAGCTAGACTTTGTACGCACACGTTCAGAAGCTGTTGCATCCCCTGCTGAAATCCATTCCCATCTAGAACACAGCAGCTATTTAACAGGGCCTCTTTTATGAGGATTTGTTCACCAAAACATGACATAATAACAGTTTTCCCCCTAAAAACAACTGCTGAGTTCAGGCAGCATCGTGTCAGAAATTAAATCAGAAACAAAGTGGTGTGTTCAACCAGAAACAAGGTGACGTGTGGAAGTCCTGGAAGAGCAAGGGTTAGTGGTAGATAAAGATGTGTTAGGGGCTGAGAGCTTCCAAATGCACTTTTGAAAACCAAAATAATACGTTTAAAACATCAAAGGGGTAACACAGGTATTCAGACTGAGGAAGAAAATGAGTACCTGCAAGTATCTACGTCTAAATATCCACAGAACCATTTGTGAATGCGCACACACACATCTCCTGAGGTGTAAAACTAACCATGTAAGCTGTCACATCTGTCTTTCCCACACCTTCCATGGCATTCCTTTGACATGTATTTCTGCTTCGGCCCCAGCTCCGCACACCTTTAAGCACGCCCTTGATTCGATACACCCTTTCTGTTCATGTCTGTGTAGTTAAGCAGGTTCTTAAGAAGCAGGCCTCACCCTGAAGGCAGTGGGACTGCGCAGAGGCGAGAAGCAAAGCGACAGGAAGCAGATGTTTAAGTTCATCAGGAGTAGCAAAGCTCCCAAAGTCTAAAGATAAGTGTGTGCTTAAAACCCATTGCATTCAATAAGATGAAGGCTCAGAGCTGAAGTTAAGCAGATGTTTTGGTGAACAGGGATGGACTGCTGCTGGATGCCACAGCACAAAAATAAAGCATATGTGTAGTCTGAGCAGGCTCGTAGCCTTTGCTTGTAAAGCCTTCTGCCAGGATGTGTATTTATTTGTTTTTCTGCAAAGCATCTTTCTTTCATACAAAAACATTTACAAGCTGGAAATACGAAGAAAATAACAGTAGTCTCATTTTATAATGGAGTGATTACGAGGAAGACAGGCTCTGCCCATTCTGCATTAATTCTCCCATTCCACTGCTTTTTCATCTGTACCAAGGAGATCAAGGGTTAAGCCATCCCAACATGCCTCACTCTCAATTTATAAAACAGAAGATCTCCCATAAATCAAAAGTTACAAACAGACTTTGTAATGTCATAACTCTTGTGACGGCTTTCCTTTTGATTGATTCCTATACATACATTCTGTCTGATTACCATAATGTGTTCTTGGGGGACAATTCAAGCAGGGGAGAAGAAAGGCGCAAGGAAAGAAGTAAATAACAAATGGTCCTGACTCCTCCTCATCGAGAGTGATTTCAGTCCAATGTTCCATCATATCAACTGGGAAAGAGAGTCTTAGGGTTTAGGCAATCAATTACAGATATGTGTAGAGGCAGACACAATCATTTCACTGATTGTCACCAGTCTAGAGCAGTGACACAGGGAAGTGATCCATCAGTCTATTCCCACTGACAATCGGAGAAAGATGGCAGACACTTGTAGACTAACAGGCACCTGGATTGGCTGGTGTAGGAGATTGAAAAATAGCTGTATTGCAAACAAATCCAAACCTCTAAATACCTCTGTTCGAGGATTTCATACATTCCTAGAAAACATTTAGAGCCATTACAGGAGTCGCTCATATTACGGTGGGTGGAGAGGAGAGTAAACCTGCTTTCAAGTGCATTAGAACAGATAGAGTGAAGCAATCATGTTCAAGCCAGGAATATCAAGGTCCTTTTGGATTTGCCAGCTTTTATTTCCTTCTCCTTTACCGCTGTGGTTTTAACACATAATCTCTATTTTACACATCAGGGCAAAGAACTGAAAATTAGCTCATCTGCAATCAGAAATTTGGAGAGCATTTCTTCTTTCACTTAATGCTGCTTTTTCCTCAAAATACAGGGGTTTATTTGTATTAAGAACAACCATGGACCATCTGCAGCAGGGTGTTAAAGATCAGAGCGTGGTCTGTCCACTGGCCTGAGAAATGCCCTCTTCCAATAACCTTTATTTACCTGATCAGAGCCCTACAGAAAAACAGCGCATGCACTTGTGGGGTCTTTAGTAGCCAGCTGATTTCAGACTTAACATATTTTTTTTTCTTCTCATATCAAATTTCTTTTACAATCTGGAGCCAGCAGAGTAAGCGAAACCACCTGGCAGCTGGCTGAAACAGAAACCGCAGAGCAGCGTCGCACGAGCTGTGGAGGGCTGGCGGCGAGCTCGCTGCGAGCTCATGGATTGGGTGCTGTCAGCATCCGAGTGTTACATGAGTAATGTTCTGGCATTGCGAACTTCATGGGCGCATCCCTCACCTCTCCTCCCCCTGTGGCTCTTCACTTGATAATTGACAATCAAAAACTCAACACCCGTGGGCAGAGGAACCGTGTTCTTCCTTGAAGTGTTGGGACCGCTGCTGGTGCGCTGCTGCAGCCCTTCTGCAGAGGGACCACCTCATCTGCGAGCCTCATCTCCTTCCAAAATCCCCATTCCTCTTTTGGTTTTTAAGGATGAACTTTGAAGGAAGAGATGTCATGTGTATGTTGGGCAAAGGTGAAGCTCCCCTGAAGGCACAGGTAAATTAATGAAGTGAAAATCCTGCCTCATGGCCCAGCAGGTCCTGGGGAGGTGGTGGAGTGAGGTACTGCTGGGTGAGGGAGAAACCTGCCCTTGAGGCAGATGGAGTTGGGTTTTTTATGCCGCACCCCAACAAAGGATCTATTTTTTGCAGCCCAGGGAATGAGGGAGGCTCACAGGCTGCCCAGGAGTGTTTGGTCCTCCCACTTCTAAGCTTCTGTGGGAGGTGGAAACACTCCCTCGGGGCTTTCATTAGAGCAGCCTCTTTCATCTGCCTGATGGGTTGTGGTGGCATCCAACATTTCCTTTGAGGCTTCCACCCCTAAAGTGCCTCTGCGGCTCCCAGAGACATACCAACCGCTCCTCAGGTATGTCTTCCACTCCAGGAAAGCGATCTAAGCTCCTTCTGTGTCAGCGCATCCTCATCCCTCTCCCCAGCGAGGCAGGACATGCTGAGCTCCGTAATTATGATATTTATTGATGTCCTGAGACCCAGGCATAGCTAATTGGTTGTTTGAACCTTGATCATGTCTTTCCAGCCCTCAAGCACTCCGAACACATGAAAACATCATATTTTGATGTTTTTTCAGGTGGAGAAGGCAGGAAGACAAAATCTGGGAGCTCACATTTTAAACATACTCAGGGCCGCTCTCTAGGACATCGTTGACAAAGTTCTTGGATAACATTAGTCTGACGGCAAGATGTATAAAATAGAATTTATTATTAATTCATAAAGAGCTTTGATATCTATTGCACTTCTCTTGTAATGATTTTTAATGTCTTCATGGTTTTTAATTTTGCATGAAACCCATTGTCATCTGTTTTCATTTGTTTGGTAAACCTTGTCGGTTTTATTAAGGAAATCCCAAGGCTTCTGTGGGTATTTATGCCACAAGAAGAATAGAGAAATGTTAATAGTAATTTGTTTCTAGCTCAATGCAACATCAGTTTCAGCACCACATTCTGAGGATTTTGTTTTTATAATTTCTCAACCTGGGGAAATATCCGTACCGCTCCCCAACTCCAGTGTTCCAAATGAAGAGTGAAAACCCCTCTGTATCCTAAGCTCTTGCACAAACCTTAACTTACCTTTTATTTACTCTATATGCTACTACAAGCCAAGATGAACCATAATTCCATTTAGCTAATAATAATCAAATTATCCAAACCTGGGAAAAGATGTTTTATAGATTTTGGTCTAAATTTAATACAAAAATGCAGTAGTCCTTGTTTGGAAGAGTTTATTAAGGGTTAGCAAAGAAAAAGCTTTTTCAATAGTCTATAACTCTCTAATGGCCTTTTTCAAATAAAATGGGAAAGAATTTGAAAAGAAACCTATATCAGTGAGCTGCAATTGTAACATTACAGTACAGGTCTATAAATCTTGACATGTTCAGAAGATTGCCTAAACCAGCAATACAATCTGTCCAAACCTCATTGTCTCCACGGCCAGCCAGACTCATTTTAAGAAATGTATGTGGTCTTCAACCTAATTTTATCACCTTCATTTGTAAACTAGTCAATCAATCAAAGCATCCTGTGAGTCTAAATAGAAAAAGGAGTGCATTTTCATGCATTTCCAGACAGCACAGTCAAAAATTAATCTCCACTTGATCAGACATTCCTTGCCCTCATCTCAATAGACCATCATTAGGGTCAGCAATGTATATTAAAAATAGAGTTGCAGCGAACTGTTCGCTGGGGATTCTTTGCAAGCTACCTGCTGCCAGATCAGTGAGCTCATGGCTCCCTCGGAGCCTGCAAGAGAAGGATGGGTTCATCCAGGAAAGAGCAGCCCTAAAAAAAAGTTAAAAATGGGGAAAGGGGAATTGTCAAAAATTCAACAGCTCCACAAGCTGTTTCTTGCACCCTGGGCACAGGGGGATAACAGCTGGCTGAAATGTAAAGTGGGATCCCAGAGGAGCCCTCATCTCATGGCCTCTTCCCTACTAACATCACGGGCTATCTGTAGATATTATTTTTACACATTTTCCCTTGTCTGTATGTATTCACAGTGTGTGAGATGAGACTGAGGCTGGGCAGGTCTCTGTTGGGGAGATGGGCAGTGGGCATGCGCCGTGCCCCAAAGCCGTAGTTCCTGCTTTTCCATCATGGAGCTGACGGCCTTTCTTACTGGGTGCTTTTTGGTGCGCTGCTGTCCCATGGATATAGCAAGATATATCGGGACAGAGCCCTTATCTCCCTTGCAGCTGCTTTTCTCACCTCAAGCAACGCTGAGAAACCAGTAAACCAATGCAATGGGTCTTGCAGGGATTTCCAGGTGGTGCTGGAGTGCCATATAAACAGCAAAGCCACCAACTGCTCGTGGGGAGCCACAGCTGGGCAGGCAGTGTGTGCTCTGGGCCCTGCTCTAGCCGAGCGGGCGCTGGGGGCTGTTTGGGTCAGCACAAATGAGAGCAGCCCCAAGACTGCTCAAGCTCTGCCAGTGTTGAGCTGGGCCAGGGAAAGCGGGCAGACAGCCGTGTCCAAGGATGAGGCACATCTTCGGTTTGTTCTGGAGCACGAGGAAAATTCCAGGCTGAGAGACATGGTACCTGAAGTCCTCTTTCCACTGCAGTCCCTTGCAGACTTCACACTGCATGAAGCATGGCTGAATGAACCTGTTGTACAAGGCTGGTGTGAAATGGTCAAGCACTCCTCCTCCAGAGACCTCCCAGTTGTCTCCACCATTACACGTGATGTGCTTTTGGCTACAGGAGAGGCCATTTGGGTCTTTTAAACCCCCCCAAAAAAGAAAACCCATTCAATATTTCCACCTGACAGACCATCATCATAATTTCCATCAGGATACTGTGGCATCCTACATGGAAGGGATGCAGCAGGAGTTATGTGCTGCCTGCCAGCCATCAGGAATTCAAAAGCACAAAGCGAGGTGTCCTTGCACTGTCCACAACCGGTGGGTTTGGTTCATGAAATAAATAGTTGGGGGCAGAAAAAAAACACACGCTCCCCAAATACTGAAGAAATTGGTATTTGCACTTAATGTATAGAAGAAACTATTCAAGGACACTTCATCTTTAAATAAAATTACTCCAGTAACCACAGCAAAGTCAGGGAGAAACTGAGTCACAAGTTATTTACAAAACAACATAAAGGAGAAACGTTTTTTGAGGCTGATGAGCCTTCTAGAGATGTTTATACAACCAGCCAGAAGAAGTCAGGACCTACCTTCAAGACGGCTAAAGAAAGTGGTCTCTGCTCCCACTACACCCTTCCCTTTGGTGCAGCTTATCCCTTGAAGTAAATGTTGCTGCAGAATCAGACCGCTTCACTCCTGCTCAGGGTTGCTGCCCACTGAGAAAAGAAGCTGGGACAGACCTACAGATCTGTCCTAAGGGGCACAGTCCGAGTCCTGGTGCAGCTGGTGGGAAGACTCGCCTTGTTCTCAAGTAGAGCCCAAAGCAAGGCTAGATGAAAACTGGGCTGCGTTCAGCCATCTAATGAGATCTAATGAGATCGGGCTGCAGGCAGATTGCAACGTTGATTTATACATCAATTTTTCTTGGAAAATGCAGGAGGAACTCCTGCTTTCAAGGAGAAAGATGTTTACATTCAAGTGGCTCTACCACAACCTGCAAAACCTTATTAACTGACTGGGGAACCCTTTCCCTGGAGGTCTTTACTTCTTTAATTAAAGGTGCAGTAAGAGGATGTTAGTCATTTGGGAACAGGGCACTGAGCTTCTGCTGGGTCCTCTCAGCTCAGTGACAACCATTTGTGGGATTACGTGGTGGATTCAGTGGGTGTTTTAGATTGATGATTGTGTGATTCTTGACCATCTGCTTCTTGTTTGCTGGTGCAGGTGACAACCTTCACAGAATGGGATGAGATGAGGAAGTGCAGGGCCATGCAGGGCCCTATTCCCTGCACTTTTACACCCCTAAATTCAGAGGCTGGTGGGTGGCTGTTTAAATAGGTATCTCTCTTTAAATCGGTGTCTCTGATTTACACCACTCCTTGAGAGTTCTTTAGCAACTGCCAAGGTTAAACAAGAGAGATGGTTAATCGAGAGAGATGCCGTGTGGATCAAGGAGGAGCTGCTGTGGGTGGCTGCAATAGACACCCTGACATGGAGCCCCTGAACTGAAGACCTCCCAAAAGCTTGGGACTTCGGATAAAATGGACCCAATGCTTTCCAGGCTTCTTAGTCCATAATGCCCGACCATGAGGCTTTGCAAAACCAAAACATTTTTGCTCTTATATATCCATATCAAATTTCCAGGGAATTCTCAGAGACTTTAGAGCAGATTCCTCCTCTTTTCAAGTCTTTTTTTCCACAAGGGGTCATTGCAGAGCAGAGCAAGAATGACTTACAAAAATGGGGTATTTTTTTCCTTTTCTGAAGTGTAGCAGACATTTAGATGTGATTATTTTAACTAGAGTTATTAACGGTATTCATCTGTAGCTGAAAAATACCGAAATGCCTTAATAAGAATGATTTGGTTGGTGTTCATGTCAACTATGTTAACACTGGGCAATGTTTCAGTATAATTATGTTTCTTTCAACAAAATACTAACATCAAGAGCAAGTCCAGTGGGGAAAAATGTGGAGATTTACCTCTGTGTATAAATGAAGCATTTGAAAAACAGGTACAGAATTCTGTGTGCTAATTAAGATGAAAGGAAAAGACTGAAGAGAAGACGGTTCTGAACTGAAAATTAAATTCAGCCACACAACATCTAAAATGACTATCAGAAACAATTGTCAACCATCCCACTTACCGTGGACTCCCAGGCTGCCTGACCTTATGTTTCTTTTTTCTTTTCTTTTGTTTGGCAAATAAAGCCTTTTCAATAATTCAGGCAAATGGCATGATAAATGCAAATAATTGAGCTTATTAAGCTTAAAAATAAAAACATATTTTATCATATGTAACTTAAAAAGTAATCATATAATTAATGGGTGAAAAACAGAGAGAAAGATTGCCAGAGATTAAGATTAAGCCCTGCAGAAGAGAATGTTCTAACTAGAAATTGGTTTAATTAATAGCACATTTTACATAATGATTACAGTGTAATTGCGCTGACTAGCAGAGTGTCATTAAATATATCCATGCTCCTTTACAACACCCTAAGGCTAAAAATAATGAGTTACATTGAAAATCACTATGCAACAGGTTCATAAATAACATTTAAGCCTATACAAGGCGAATACTTATAAATAATAAATATTTGCCTTTTGTAATTGAAGAAAAAATGACAGCCTTCTTTTTCTACTACCCTGTAGATTGTCATGTTATAATGCTGAAAAGATTTTTTCCCCTTGCGTTCTCTAGAAAGTGTTGAATAATTTATTCAAATGCTAATATTCCACATAGTCTGACTTTGAGGAACAAATATTCCTACATAAAGCATAAATGCCAAGTTGCTTATTACCAGCTTCGTTTTACTTTGCATCGTGCAGTCCCCAAAAAACTATCACAGTCTATTACACACGTCAAATGAAGTTAGTGGCCAGATTTTCTTCCAGAATAGTTACATTCTTCTTTATTTAAAAATTACCCCTTCTCCCAAAATGTTCATCATGCTCGAAGCTGTTATGTAGCAGCAGCTGCTCCTCAGTTCCAAAAAGGACGACATCATAAACCTGATAACTTTTTAATCGGTAGGTTTTCTCTGGTGAACCAGAGGTATCTAATAAAAACAGGTTTGATTTCATATTAGCGCTACGCTGACATGTGAAGGACCCCCAAGTGGTTCAGATTTAGCTGCCTTACCAAATACAGCAACCTCTCCAATGTCAAAATCACAGAAACCTCTGCTCAGGAGGTGGAAATGTTCTGGAGCGCTACAGCCTTGCAGAGGGTTTGAGCTCCCACCAGCACTTAGGTAGTCCCCATGAAGGGCACGTTGGTGCTGTCAAAAGATGGGGCTGGTTGGGTGTCCTGTTCTCCAGGGGCAGAAGTAGGGTAACTCGGATATTAGGGGCAAGCGAAAGCAGTGGGGCTGCTCAAACATTTGTCTTTGAGCCTAGAGGTTTTCCATGCTCTCTGTGTGGTCTCCCTGACCCACAAAGCTGAATCGTGGTCTCAGATGAATCGATAATGGATAATAAACATGAAGGAATTTCATCCGTAGGCTGGATACTGGAACCACAAGTCATGGAGCACTCAAACGACTTTGACATGTGTACAGCAGTGTCAGCATTTCACCCTTCGTCATGACATTGCGGTATTTGCTGACATTCTCACGATTCTTGTTACAGAAGTAGGATTGTAATATCATAGTGTTGGAAATAGAAACTTTATATTGGCCAAGCACTAACGAAACAAGATTGAGCACCTACGGTCAAAAAAAAGCACTTGGGGACCAGGAAGAAAATGCAGTATTTGCTGATGATAAAACATTCTCAGGCTGAGGGTAGAAGGAAAGATCTGATAACGCATGGAAAGGATTCTCTATTTTTTTGACAAACTATTTTTGCAAAGTCACTGAAATCTTGTCTTCATTTCACTTCACAGAAAGTGCAAGCAAAGGTGGGAACGGACTATCAATGGGAAACTGGACGGAGGTGGCTAGAGAGCAGCTCCTCCTTACATGCCACTCCAGAAATGCCTTTGTCAACGTTAACCAACCCTATTGGCAGCTTCAGGAGGTAAGAAATACTGCTTATTTCCCCTTTTATTATTAGGCGACTGACAAAAAGTGAGCTTCGATGACTGGTATTACACCACACAAGTCAAAAGTGGAGGGAAAAAATGAATCCAGGAGTTCTTCACCCTTTGTATTTGCTTAGTTTTTGAAGGTAATAGCGCGCTAATGAAAACTTTGGTGTATCCAGTCGTTGCACCTGGAACCTCCTGCCATTGCTGTGTGCGTAGTATTATGGTGCCAACTTCTGCAATTTTATTGAAGATCTCGGAAATAGTAATTGGCTTGTTTTTCCAAAATACCTCCAGCATCTGTAGGCGTGGGTACACGAGAGCCTGGTTTTACCTTACAGGGAAAAGAATGCTGACAGCAAGCAAAATTCAACATAGCAATTTTTAAAGACCAGCGTTTTTCAGTTGTTCCACCCCTCTTTATTCTTAATGCTGGAGCTAACAACACCACAAACATGCCAAAGTTCTTCCCTTTGTGGTCAAACGAACACGCTGTGTTTGCCTGTGGTTCTCTGTGCTCCTCAGGCTGTTTGTGCCCTACACTGTCCCCAGTGCGCGCAGCCTTTCTGGGGCACTGACCGTTGCCTCCTCCGCTGGTAAGTGCTCTCTGCAGGAGCTCCACAGAGGCAACACGGGCTTCTGGAGACCCTGGAGCAAGCCCTGCCTTGAGCTAGGTAGGTGGTGAGGCACCGTGTACTGCGGAGACAAACCAGGCTGAATCAGCAGTTTGGCTCAGATGCAGGCTCTTTAACTTGGGAAAACAGGTCATGTCCAGAGTGAGGGTTACCCTCTCTGGACATGCAGTCAGGGTTACCTGAGAGCACCCACCTTGTACATGCGCCTGAAATCTGCTCCTACTCACACAGAACTAGTTAGGTTGTGGTTGAGCTGCACCTTCCCACATCAGTCCTACTCTTTTTTTTGGTGGGGATGCTAGCTGCTTCCAGCACATCTACCTTCCACCTGTGCAGCTTAGTAAAGATGTCCCTCCCACAAACTTCTCATTTCCAGCCCTATTCTCCTATCCTCCCCAGGAGAATTAAGAATGATTAATAAAACCTTTTAAAACGTACCTCTTGGCAGGATCCCCAGCTATGTCCTGTCGGTCAGCTGTGGTGCTACAGCCACCAAAGCAACCCTGAAGGCACCTTGTGGTGAGTCTTCTCCGCGTGGAGACCCCACACCAGTATTGGCCGTTTCACTGGCTTGTGGTGCATGCACAGGCTGGAGCTGTGCTCTCAGGGCCATGTCCACGATAATAGCTGCCTTTGGGCTGCTGTGATGAACAGGTTGAAGAGCATTTTTCACATCAAAATGCTCCAAAACACGGGTAGATGAGGAATGGCTTGCCCTGCACCTTGGAGGGGATTGCAGCATTTTGTAAAGAGCATCAAAATAGATTGTTTTAGAATTAGATGGTTTGCCCTTAATTCTCTCTTTTAATAAGTCAATTAATTTAGCCCAATAATTATAAAGATCATATGTGACATGGGAAAGGTAATGCGTTATTTGGATTCTGATCTAAAGCCAGTTGATATCAGAAGTCCTGCAAAAGCAACTCTCTTTTATTATTATTACAGAAAAAACCAGGGATGCTTTTTGCTGCAGAAAAGGGAATAAAACCCCAGCAGATTTAAAATGTTTAAATTTTCTTAGCCGAAGCTAAGATGCAATACTTCTACAGAAGTACAAAAGGGCAGAATTTAATCCAAGTAGAAAGGTTAAGAAAGATGAAGAAAGAATGTCTTCTCCTGTTTATTCACTGCTACTGGGCAATAATATAATTTTCAGTCTCACGTCTCTATTTCAGACCACATATGGCAGTAATATTGGATCTTCCCCATCGCAGCTTAACCATGACTAAACAGGTTGATGAATGTCATGCATCTTATCATCATACATGCATATTTTTAAATATAATTCACTTTTGATCTGCACCCTTGTGCAGTGGTGAATGAAAACAGTTAAGATTTCTTCCACTGTCTGCCTTTAAATGTATTAAACAGCCCTGCTGTCAATAGATTATATTCTTGTACAATGATAATAGCCCAAAAAACTAAGAGGCCTTGTCAGGAATTGCAGTTGTCACAGTTTGATGCAAATGATTTTACTTGGTGTTCATCTGCTGCACAATCATCTCATAATCTGGATATACATCACAGCATGACATGTAAATTTCCTGCTACTCTGCTTTCATTTCCAGAGGCAGCAATCAAATGAAAACCGTTCAACCTCACCGAAATGTATAAATAATTTTCATTCAAACATATTAACAGTCAAAATATGAGAATTTATCACAGAGCACTACGCCTTTTAAGAAGCAATAAAGACTTTACTTTTTAAGCATATTTCTACTCAGAAAAGTAATATGAACAGTAACTTGCAATTTTAAAAGAGGATTTAAAAGTCCACACAGAACACCTAATCTTCAAACTTAAGTGTGTTGATGCTGCTTTGCTACACACACTGCTTGGGGAAAAAACAGCAGAGGAAAGGGTTGGGTAAAAGGGGAACCTGACTTCTGCAGAGGGATACTATTCAAACGACTCCCTTCTCCTCAGATTCGTCCCGTAAAGCAAATATAAGCATTCAAATACAAAGGACAGAAAATAAAATACCGTGTCACAGAATTTGATGATACAGCAGATAAATCTTTCTTCATTTCATTGCTTCATTTTCATCTATACTCTGCATTAGGTTTTAATTTAGTTGATATAAGGATTTTTTTTCTACTGAGCGCCATTGATTTTTAAAGGGAGGCTGCAAGCACAAACATCCTCAGAAAGACCCCTTCTAAAACACCTCCTACAAAATTCCAAACAGCTGAACATGGGTCAGCTTGGACCCCAGCCCCACCAGTGCCAGCTCTCAATCATCCCCTTTCTGATGAGATTAATGACTAAAGAAGGAAAATCTTTGCCTGGCTGTGAAGTTGAACAGAAGCTGCACGTATGGCAGCATCGCCCAACTGGTGGGTCTACCACGGCAGAGGCTGACTTGGCCGTGGAGGTTTGGACCCTGTTCTTTGGGAAATGAGGGGCAGGCAGGCTCTTGGCTGCCTTCATCCCACTGGTGCTGGAGAAAAAACAGCCAATGACTTCAGCACTGCAGGACCGGCCTTTTGCTGTGGTCCCACGGGGAGCTGGTGGTTCCTGGGTGACACAGGGACACGGCACCCTCTGACCAGCAGGCAGGGGTACTCCTGTCATGCAACATCCCCGGGGTAAAGCCCAGAGGGGATTTTGTGTCAAGTGCAGGTAAAGTCACCTTGCACGTGTTTCTTAAATGAACCTTTTTTGTTTGTAGCAGCAGCAGAGTACCCTACTGGCCAGTTCACACTTCCATGTCGCTGTGTCCACTGTTCTGCCCAAATCCATTCGCTCCAGGGAATTGCTGAGATCCCTGGAGCCAGCCACTTGCCAAGGCACAAGGAGAACAACCCTCTGCATAGACAAGGAGTGCAGGAACAAAGGACAGTTTGCTGTTCTTATTAATGGTGCTGCTGAAAAAAAGTGCTGCCATCCTATAAATCGGGTGCTTTTTTGAGAAACAGGTAAAAACTGCTAAGATGACAGTTTTTCCCATTTTTCCAGTGAGTGTGTCTGAGGAAGTAGAAGTGCAATAACCTGGGGTACAGCAGGCTCAGCCATTTGAAATAAAACTTTGCAGTACTAATGTTTTTGTAACTGCTTTCATATTGTAATGATATTTTTCCAAGCACTGGTTTTATTTGATCTTAAATACCTTTTTGGGAAAGTCCAGTGAGCTGACTCTAATAAAATCATGCTATTGAAAAAAGGTTTAAGTGGAATGTTCAGAATAAATTACAAAACTGCATGCAAGAATACCAGCTAGTGCTGCAATAAAAAGCTGGAAATGAGGATTCTTGCAATATATTTTAAAGAAGTAGTATACTTTTTTGTTCATTTTTTTCACAGAATGTTTCCTAATAGAAAGCCTTTGCAACGTGAAAGAGGGTGAATGAATAATGAACGAATAAACTGCCAAAGAAACTGCATTTAAAAAACCCTGTTTTTTTCCTAGAGAATATATTTCATATAATTTTCAATAACTTTGAGGAGATAATAGGAAAAATAATTCTGCTCCATTTTGCTGTACCAAAATATCTAAATTATATCATACTTGGATTTCACAGAAACACAGATGTGCTCGGACCATTTGTATCAGGAGCTGAGATCAGGAAAATGATACAGTTGTTTTTTCTCCATGCTCTGGAAAATCCTAATGAGTCCATAGCGAGGGGCTTCCAGAATCTAACCGAAGCTTTTCATAGACTTCCTTTCCCCTGTAGATCTTGCAGTCGAATTCCTGTGACCGAATCCAGCTCTAGGAGCAGACCAGGAGGGACTCACTTCCAGACAAGCATCATTTCTCTTTCTGCCTGACTTCTGCCAGGAATCACAAGAGAACTAGGGAAGGCCTTTCCACATCTGTGTCTGGAATTGCACAGCCTGAGCAATGAGCAAAAGCAGGACTCACGGTGAGTGGGTCACTCAGTGCTTTGGTCCTAGCTGGAGGAGCAAAAGACATGACAAAATATTGATGAACCCCTATGAGCACCTTTAGAACACTACAGATGTCCTCTCAGGTGCTCACCTCATGCTGGATTTGTGTGGAGGCTTGCCAGGACATGCCACGTTTGTTCCACCAAGCGCACGAGCTGCTCTGCGTCAGCAGCCCTGGCTTAGCAGCAGCCCAAGGCAGGGGGAGAAGACATCTCTGCGGTCATGGCTGGCCCTTCAGCCTGGGGATGGTATCCTGCAAGACACCTCACCCAGCCTAGCTGCTGCCCTGATGGAGTGGAGGTGTCAACTGGAGTAGCAAGCTGTAAAGAGGGCTTTGCTAGAGGACAATGGTGCAGATGACAGTGACAGGAGCAAGGAGGGATGTGTGCTTAAATATTAATCCACGGCAGCTATAACACCAGTCCTGATCTGCCCTTTCCTTTTTAAGACCTTAATGTGAACAAGAGACTTGCTGCCTTGTTATACTCTTCCTCCTCTTAGACTCTGCTGGGTCCGTGTAGAGGATGTCAAGTGCTGAGGAAGAGGGAAGCTAAGCAAAGGGACCCAAACTAACAGCCCTTAGCTGAAGCTGAAGTTTCTTCTCTATATGCCAGCTCTCCTCAAGCAGAGGAGATGATGTCGTCAGTCGTCACCTGGAAATCCTGCTTGCCTTTAGTTACATGCACTGTGAGGAGCAAGAAGGCACAGCCACTCATTCAACTCTAGTGACTGTTGAATTCTAGGCTGTCCATCAGCCCAATCATCAGACAGAAACCTGACAAAGATCTTCTCAATGTGTTTTAATTACAACTTAATCTGGGTTGTTCTGTATCTCACTTCAGCCTAAAACTTAGATCCTCCTTGGACTTGATGGCTTTGTGCAACCTGCTCAAACATCTCCCTGCAAGTGCAGGAGGAAAGGAGTAAGTCAGACCATGATTTGCTCCTCAGCCTTGCAGTAGGAGTCCTCATTCTTCCAGTGCCTCCTTCAACCTGGACATCTACTACTTTGCACTCCACCTTTGCCACCTTCCTTAACAGGCTCTTCCGTGAGTTCAGTCTTCTCTAAAATCATGCTCCTTGCTATACTGACACCAAAATTTAACGAGAACCCCAGTGTGATTACCTGGCCAGTTTGCTGCTTGCTGGCAGGGCGTGATGGTTAATGGGACAAAACTAGGATTAAAAAAGGATTAAATAAAGACTTGGAGCATGAGTCTTAAGTGGGGAGTGAAAGCAGAAAGATGGGAACTATGGTCTCAAGATACTGTAGGGTGCCCAACCAACTCTACAAGTTAAGGGCCATCAGAGTGAGTGCTCATCTGTTCCAGGGTTTTGGCTGCATCCTTATTGCAAATTAGTTTGGTCGGGAACATATTACACCAAAAATTAGAACTGCAACTCCTGGTTGGGCTCAACCATTGGTGAAGGAGGTAGAACAGTCTGTACCAACCCTTCCGAAGCAACGTAAAATGCTGCTTGGTTTGCGCAGTGTCACCACTGGCCCAGCATCAACATTGGGACTGGCCGGTTAACCTGCCTGCATCAGTCTGTTTGCTAACCAGGGAGATCCAGGTGGAAATACCCCACGTCACCGTAACCACAGGGTGCTGAACTCTGCTCTTACACTCCTAAGCTTTGTTTTCCAATATTGAGTTGGTTTTTGTGGCAGAGAGTGGTAATTTTTTAACCGCTTCTGCCCACTCCAGGAGAAAACAAAATATACAAATAGAACAACGTGCCATTGCAAGACATGATTAATAACAAACCTCTGAAACATCAGGTTTATTGCTGTTTTATGTTGAGACATGTCAGATCTGAACTTCAGTGTGGCTGAATATGAGGCTGACGCCCATGAATCCAGACCTGACCTCCACTATTGCTGCTTTTTCTATGTCAGTTGATTCTTCACTTGTTCTCTTTCCAAGAAGTGAATGATAGTTCTTTCCTTCGCTCATCAGAGAGCTCTAAAGACTGGTTTATAAGATGGACATCGAGCATTTTAACAAATAAAATAATGGCTCAGAATCTTTTGAGACTTGGTAAATGTGGGGGAGCTGCTGAGCTCTAGCCAAAGCATATTCAACGGTTTTTTCTGCAGCAGAAGTGACTGGCCTTTCCGTGTCTTAGGGTTTGAAAGGCTATGACAAAGGCTGTCATCAGCCCTGGCTCAGATGCTGGAGTTCACTGTGCTGTTTGTAAAAATGAAGAAAACCAACCAACCAACAAAACAATTCCTGTGCTTTTCTTCTTTCCAATTTCTGGCTTTAGCGATGAATGGTCATCCAGAGAAGTGCCCCCAGCAGCACTGGTAAGAGCAATGTTTGCTCAAAGCATACACAGACCCACAAAACCAGAGCCCATATATTGCAATGTAAATTACCCACACAGTGATTTAGGCAACAAACCTGAAACCCCCAAAGATTTCAGGTCAAATACTCCTTCTACTTCTAAAACTGGTTTAATCTGGATTTATACAGGTGTCACTGAGATCCCGACTGGCACTTCTGATCTACCAGACAAGGGAAATTAGCCATCTTATCGAGACAAATGGCTCTGATACGGTCAGCATCAGACAGAGATGTAGCTGCTGAGAACGAAGGTGGCAGAGAGAGAAAGTCAAAGGAGCATACATCCCTTGGGCTGCCAGAACTGGAGGGGTGGGAGGGGCTTATCAAAGGGCCCTCTTTCATTCCTTGTATCAGGGCATGTGCCACTGCTGAGGTTGAGGGAAAGGGAGATTTTCAAAAGTTGGTGAGGCCCTATGGGATTAAAAGCCATTCAGGGTCCAGGGTTAGGGTTCAAGTGCTAGGGTTAGCGTTAGGGTCTTTCAAGTGTTTTTATAGCACCCAAAATTGCAATCCAAGCGACTGGATCCAACTGACATTCCTCTGTTCAAAGAGCAGGAGGAGTAGTTTGAAAAGAAATGGGACTGGATGACTGAGAGACTCTGACTTTTGAGATCCTCCTTGAGATTTCTGTTATTGCTGCTCCTGAACGCCCCCAGGTGATGTCTGAAGCTCTCTATCCCATAGTGAAGTGCTTCAAATTTCTGCCAGGGCACAAATCCCATTCAGCATTCAGTTGCATAGAGGAAGGTGGGAGGGATGGGTGCTTGAAATGCTGCACTTCAAAGCCTTGATGGAAAAGTTGCACAAAGAAAACCACTGAGCGCCAGGAGAAGAAGCAATTTTCTTTATGGAGCAGCCTTGCTGCATCCAGTTCTAACTCACACTCTTTATGGGGAATAAATACATACTCCACAAAGTTTAATGACCACTCCTATTCTTATTTCAGTAGCTTAAATATTTTTCTTTCAACTCAAGGAGGAGAAAGGGGCAGCACATTTCATACTGCTATCCCCTAGATTTTCCACTGTCTGATTTGGGCGCTCCAGGAAGGTTTTGATCCGCTACAGGCTGGAAGCACCTAGGAGTCCAGAGCAGCTCTCCCGAAGACCATCACTGTTCTTTGCCTTCTGCCTAGTTAATCCAGGTGAGCAGGACCTCGCACCCATGCAGAGCTGTTGTTGACTTGATCCCGCAGCTGTGCCAGCCTTCACCACATCATTTCAAATGCTAGTTTGCCTCACTCGTGCCTCAATAAGTCCCTGTTATTATCTTGTCCCCTGGTTGTGGGTTTTCCATAGGATGCCTGCCCCAGGCGTCACAAAGATTAACTTGCTGTGGAGGTGACTTGGAATCGTTTTCTTCAGCATTCTTTGATATGTCCTCTGAATAATGTTGTATTCATTCAGGGTTTTGCCTCTTCAGAAATACTTTCCTAGGGTTTTTCTCTTAAAGAAAACAAAATAAAACAACTTGGAAACTTCCGCATGTGGCATCCTGCTGGCAGCCATGTGGACCATCAGCAGATGAAACCCTGAAGTCCATCACACAAAGCAAACCGACAAAACTGTAGTAATAGTAACCTGTCAGGATGTACACGGACCATCATGTGGGCAATTTTACTTTCCAGAATATTTCCTTGTGAGAAACAGATGACCAGACAGATATCTCAGATCTTGTTTAAAGATCTAGGGAGAAGTTTCTTCCAGTGGGCCAGACTTTTCCGACTCAGGCAATAGTTGTGAAATTGGGGACTCACTCTATTCCCTACTCCTGCCTTTTCTTTCAGCAAATCACAGTCTCCGACTACCCATCTCTTATTCCCTCACGCCAGCAAATTAGGCAGCTTCCGCCCTCCCCCCCCACACACACCATGCCCATTCCCCCTGAAGAGAGGCAGGATCAGCTCCTGGAGATCACAAGCGGCAATTTCTTCACTGTTGGGTTTTTCAGCCTAGTCCCTGTACCTGGCACTACCTGAAGGTTTCAGAGTAGCAACCATGGAGCATCCAGCTGGATTTATGCCCAGCATAAGTGGAATCTTCATGAAATTTAGAGAGATTTAAATGCCTCCTGAGCTTGTGTAGACTGATTTTTTTTTCCAAAAGCTTGTAACTCAACCAACTTTAGATGGGCTTTTGTGGGAATGCCAGACCATACACCCTTGATCTCTTCCCTGCCAAATATCAAGTCTGCTCAAAAGGTAGGAAGAACTAGGTGGTGTTAAAACTATTCCAAGAGAAGATCACCATTATTTATTTAATTCAGAAATTACACTGAAGCTCAGCACAGATGGCTGGAAGTTCGAAAAGCCCTTTTTTATAATTATTCCTCGATCTCTGTGAGCTGATAGAGCTTGCAAAAATCTCTCTGTGCCTCAGTCTCCCCTCAGTGAAATGGGGATAAGAAAATGTGTTTTTGAGATCTCAGGCTGGCATATGACCTGGCAATGCCCGTTACGCTGGTTACACATTGCTTCCATCACGTCGTGCGGTTGCGATTGCCACTTCCAGGAGCATCCCTTCTGTCCTGCAGCTGTAATGAATTGTGCCACCTTGCTGGGATCTAGAAATAATAACTGGACAGAGGAATGGCAGATCTCAAATGTAAATTCAGCTCTGCCCATGTTTCATTTTTACCCCTACAAGAAAAAATTAGCCCAGAAGGCAAATTGATGAGGGTTCTTACTTCAGGCCTGCAAGGTTTTAAAACTCAAACATACACGATGATAGGAAGGGCCCCCGAAAATCGGCTGCCTTACACTGGCAGGCTCACAGTACTGGTGCCGGGAATATTTGCTTCCTGCCCCCTCAAACAACATTTACAGGGCTCGGTAGAAGTCCAAGCAATAACATCCTATCTTAAAAAACACGTGGCATAATAAAAATATAGGGTCACAGTAAAGTTTAGTTTATTGACAAGAACAAATAACTTTAACATTTGGCTCAGGCACTGAACCCTGTGCAGACATTGTATCTGATACATCAGTGACCAACTAGCCGTGACTGCTCTCCACTTGTGTGTGCCTCTAAGTACAATGATTCATGCTAGGAACATGGCAGGTGTCCATTTTATAGAGTCATTCAGTTGGAAAAGGTAAATGTTCTGGGGTTTTGAGCCCATTGTAATTGTCTATGCATAGCAGATATCTCCCAGGCCTTCCACCCCTGTCTTGATTCCATAACCCTCCGCCTCCAAGTAACCTACAATAAAAGAGAGGAGC
Source organism: Buceros rhinoceros silvestris (assembly GCF_000710305.1). NCBI lineage: Eukaryota > Metazoa > Chordata > Aves > Bucerotiformes > Bucerotidae > Buceros > Buceros rhinoceros. Next base: position 50,240 of record NW_010420440.1, on the reverse strand, counting down.
CGAAATAAAGCCCAGGCGGTGGAAGCCCTCACAACTCTGCAGGCACTGGGGCTGAGCACAATAACACACACAGGGTCGCACACCAACACACACCCGCACGGAGCTCAGCAAAGCCACGGCAGAAAGCAGTGCGGGCGTGCTTTCATGTGAATACACATGCCATCCACTCCAGCAGCAGGCTTAGTTTATTAAAACACTCCTCAGTTATTACAGACGATTCTCTTATTGAAGAGAAAATGTAAGTGCAGGCAGCAGTAGCCTCTTCTGGTACATTGTGCCACGTTGAAATCAAAAGTCTCTGCACACAGCTGCTTACTTCAACTGTATTTGTTAAACCCACACCTCGCCGGTGCTTTTTACCTCCATAAGCCATTCTTTTACTACTTGAAGGCTGCGAGTTGATAATATTCCCTCATAACTGCAGGTAAAATGTTATGCTAATTTCTACACATGGCCACAATATTATCTCCCACAGGACTTCTAGACTGAAGAACCATGATTATCATAATTATCACCAGCTTTTATTCAGGCATAGATCCAAGAATTTAAACACCCCTCTCCACACACACACACACACACACACGCACACACACACACACACACACACACAAGCACACGCACACACAGGCACACTCTGCCGCCCCCCCCCCCCCAGCTT
>NW_010420440.1:39437-48581 GCF_000710305.1 Buceros rhinoceros silvestris | reverse complement strand
CAGGTAAAAGAGAGGAAAAGGGAGCAGAAATCACAATAAGCCCAAAGTCCACTCTCTCTACAAGCTCTTTGTTACTTGTGCACCGTAGATGGAGACCATCTCGTTTCCAAAGTCGGTCTCGGCACACAGCTAAGCCCGTTGCAACACTGCAGTGCTGGTGAGCTCAAGGACCGGAGGTCCTCCTGTTCCTAGCAGGTCTGTGGAGCGACAGAATGGAAAGCACTGCTTTCATATGCCAGGCCAAGAACATGTAGTTCTGCCTGCAAAGAGGATTGACTATCACCTGAGCCTCCAAAAAAGTTAAACACGGAATGAAATTCAAGCCGTTTCTCCTCTAGACCAGGGCCGATGGCAGTGTTTGCGGGGTGTTGTTGCCATTTTTAGTTGGTCTGAAGAGTGGAGGGTTCTGCACTTGCAAGGCCACCTGACTTAACAGTCTTCACATTACAGAGCCTGCCGGTCCTCCACCGCTGGGCATGCCGGAGTTTTTTAATAGTCTCATCACAAACAATTTTAACAATAACAACAAAATATTTTTACAAATCACAAGCTCTGTATTTCCTGTCGTCTGAGCCATCAGACCTCATCCTCACCCCTTGGGCACAGAGGAATCCGAGGCATGCCAACACTCAAGGAGATCTGAAAACTGGTGAAAAGGTGGGGCTTCTCCCCAGGCCAGAGGGGTTGTGAGGGACCGCCCTGGTGCCTGCTGGCAACATCAGCCATAAATTCTCTTTGGGTTTGCCAGCTGATTGATGGTGGGGAACGTGGCTCTCCAGGGCAGGAGAAAGGAGTTAATGGAGAAGCTGGGTAAATGGGCAGAGGTGCTGGAGTCTGGGGGCCCTGAGGAGACCCAGCCCTCTGAGGTCAGTGCCATGGGGCTGTGCAGATGTCCAGCTTCTGGCAGGAGCTTGGTTTTGTCTGCACACTAATGGCACTTGACTGAAATGCAGACATCTGCCCATCAAAGGCAATACTGGGGGAAGCTGGAGGTAATGCTCATGGTCTTCCCAGAACCCTTTTCTCCTGAGTTCTTCTTCTAGGAGATTAATCCACAAATCAGTTTGGAGGGGTTTTTGCAAACATTCAGTTCTCTCTTCATTCATCATCTGTGTTTCATTCATCTCCTGGACCCAGCATTTCCCTCCAAGTGATTCATTCAGGAAATAAAATCCAGTGGGACAGTGGATGGACATCTAGACCTCCCAAAGCTCACTGAGCATCATTCTCAGCACCCAGGAATTTTGCATTGCCACAGGACTATCACCTTAAATGACAGTACAATTAAAAATGGAAATTGAAGACCTTACTGATTTGCCACATCATTACGTGTTACCATAATACCTGAATTATAAATATAAAACCAGACGATTATGTTATTATTTTAAAAAACCCCGCACTTGAACTAATTCTTTTTAAGGAATCCGCTTCACTTCACATTGTTTTCTTTTGCAGGAGTCTCCATTTCCCCATTTGGCATCTTACACTGGCGGGAAAAGCTGAAACCCCTTGAAATTCAAGATTTGAGGAGTGAATGTGAGGCAGACTGTTCTGGTTTTATTTCCCAAGGTGAGAGAAAAGCAGAAAGAACTTAAAGGAATGTTGCAACATATTTCAGTCTGGTAGAATTCCTACAGTTCAAGGGCTGTTGATCATACCAGGCAAGAAAATTTGCTTTTGAAGATAATACATATCATTTTTCAACCTGATAGTGACCACTCAGTAAACGTATAAATCTTAAACAGCCTAAAAGCATTTTAAAAGGAATGAACATGCTGCCGTTTAGTATAAACACAGACAAAAATATCTTCTGTCATGTCTTGGAAACCCATTTTCCAAAAGGGCTCTTTTGGGTGATACGGATATATTTGTGAGAAGTAGCCATAACAGCCACAGAGGTTTGAACGGTAGTAACAAGGGGGAGGATCCGCCGGATGATCCTTGTCAGTCCAGCGCTCTCAGCAGCAAAGGAAATACTGTCAGTCCCATTTTACAGATTGAAAAGTGAAATTTAGGTTAAGCATCTTGCTCAAATCCACAAAGGCATCTGTGCTACCACTTTGAGTCCTGCACCCATTTCAGCCTCTTAATGCAGCTACCGTTCCCATCAGTTATTACAAGTCCTTCATCCATTTATTTGACTTCTCTGAATATTGCAACATCACTCGCTTCACAACTGAAGGGAATTCCTGGGGTTAAATGGCCCCAGCACCTTCTGCTATTCCAACACCTGGACTAAAACATACATCTCTTCACACTCATCAAATATTTTGTTATGCTATTATATATTTGATCCAGGAAATGTCAGAATACAGCAAATATCCTGGTAATCTAGACAGACATGCTCATCTCTGATGCATAATTCCAAACTCTTTTTGAGTAGCATGGTCAGGTAATGTTTTTGCAGTGTAATTCTTCTAGCGGTGCGGCAATCTATAATATGACATTAAATCAAAAGTATCCCAGGGTGGAAAAAGGAGAAAATGCTGATGCGTGACCAAGGTGTGCTTTGCTGAAAAACACATCACTTTTCTGCTGTGGAGAAATAGGTGCAACCATTCGCTATTTTTCCAGATTTTTCTCTATAATCAGGTCTGTTGAATCTCAAATTTCTTTTTTATTGAAGGATCAGCCTCAAAGGACACTCAAGTGAATTCAAGGTAAACATTTATATTTTTCTTTTTATAAAAAGAGGGGCTATGAAATCTGTTGTTTTGTATTTATTTAAATTATTTTGTAACTTAAATAATTGCCAAAGTATGATAATGCTTTACAGGCTAGTATGAATAGAGGACTTCCCTCTGAGGTTCACATTTTACACGAGGTCTAGGATGAATGATGCTGTCCTCATGACATTTAAAAAAATCAAACCCGATGAAATGTCTGCTCTGGGTAAGAAAGATCCAGAGACCAAGACACTAACTACTCTGCATCTTTTAAAAACCGAACAGAAGAGTGTCAGCCTCAGTACTCCAGAGCCAAAAATAAAAACAAGCAGAAATAAAGGCAGAACTGATCGGTCTCGTTCAGCTGTCCAAAATCAGTGAAATGCAAACAATGAATTAAGGGTTTAAAGGAAACTGTATTTTCAAAATTCTATTCAGTGCCAAAAACTGTGGGGTTTTACTAATAAGCAAGGTAGGATAATAAATTATTGCAGCACAACATAAACCCACACTGTTGGCCTTAGACCCAAGGAGGAAAATGCAAATAATCTACCCAGTTCCCATACTGGGTAAGCAAATGACCCCCGGACCGGAAAGTTTGTTTTTGTACAGAGATTCACCATCTATTCTACATTCTTGGTGAGCCCTTCGCACTGCAGCGCTGCTCTAGACTAGGAAAAACGCAGTAACAAGATACTACCTCTCTCCTTTTTTTTATTTTTAAACACCTAAATGTTCTAGCAAATGCTACAACTGAGTATTCTGTGACCAAAACTACTGCGCGCGGGGAAAAAAAAAACGCGTTGCAGTCGAGTCCATGCTGCTTCCGTGTTAATTTGCGTTTATGGGGTTGGTTTACATATTATTAAAGCCACCCATCTGATCTATAATGGCAGCCCTGCCGACACCGCCTGACCCAGTTTGACAATCTGGATAGAAATTGTAGGGCTGGCTGTTCAATGTCTGTGACTTTAACAGCATTGCTTTGGGCCTGGAATCAATTCTCTCTGTTTACAGACCATTTCACAGCCCTTTACCTGCAACATCACTTGTGTCAGTCCCATAAATACTTTGGTGTATATAATGCTTGAATTAGCATAATGGTTTAGGCACAGAGCTTTAAGCACAAAGAAGGACATGTCAACATGTTCTCTTCACTTAAGCAATTAAGAGCCATTATGCTGCTTCAGTGGAAATATCATCAAGGTTAAAGACAATCCCAAACACCCCTCTAACCTTTTTATTCTAAGTCTAATAAATGAGGCATAGAAATTGAAATGTTAGTAAACAGTGCTACTTGCACGCTCTTTTTGTATCATGTTTAATCAGACCTCTCATTCACCACTCGTGAAGTGTGAGGAAATGTGCACCTTAACCACGGCCACAAGGTAAAAGGATTATTTATCTTTTTGCAAAAGCTCACCTCCCTGCAAAGCTTTGCTTAATGTCTAATGTCAAGTTCTAGACGCTCTGACATGGCAGCTTGAAAAAAAATGAGCATATGCATAGGTAACACACATACTGGGTCACACATAGTAATTCTTGCCCAAATCTTTCTCTGTACATGCAAGTGGTTTTTTTGGTGTTTATTCCAGGCTTTGTGTTTTTCTCTCCATGTTACTTAGGAAAAAAAAAAAACAACACAGCAACAGTGGAAAACTGTTATTATAATGGCTTTACTTTTGTTCTAAGCTGGCAAGATTCAGCCGAGCCCACATCTAAGCTGCAGTTGCTTATGCGAAATTCCGGCGAGATGCAGCACAGAGGAACCTCGGCACTGAACTTTCATGGCTTGATTTTGGTGTGTCTGGTGCTTTTTTAATTAATTCATAACGCTCAGACCTGTGATTCTGAAGGCTTTGAAAAGTCTTAAGAAAAAGTGGGGAAGAATGTGAGCATCTGTAGCAGAGACAGAGAAACCTTTGGCAGGGAAAGGCCCTAACAGAGCAATCATCTCCCTCTCAATATGGCCATTGTGCCAGAAGACAACAGAACAACCACTTCCAAGAGTGGTGGAACAAGGTAACCCCTAAACCCATGATGACTCGAAGGGAAAGAACTGATTCTCTTGGAAGGTTGGCTGACACCACAGACCCCAAAGTCTGTATCCCCCCATGTGCAGCCTATGGTGTGTCATTATAGGCAGCCCGGTACCAGCCTTTGCACCTCACAAGCCTCATCTTTAACTGAAAAGGGACTACTTTGGTGGTCAGAAGAGCCACTCGGTCTCCCAGCTCAGTAGTCTTGTGCTGGTAACACCCACGAGGGAGCTACCTCTCTGCTTCCCTAGACTTTGTCTATCTACCAGGCACCCTCCTAAGCTAAATCCTTTTCCTACTGCAGTATTTGAAGTATATCATGTTGGGGAAATACTTGAGCTCTGTTGTAGGTTAACATAAATGTTGGAGATGAAACAACTTTCTTTTATTAATGCTTTGATTAATTTTTAATTTTTTTATTAATGCATTTATTAAATTTTTAACTAATGTTTTGAGTGACTTCCCCAAATTCTTTTGGAGAAAGAGAGTGAGTGGGCAGTGTGGGCTCCCTCGGTTCTCTAAAGGCTGTTATAATTACATGGCAAGCACGTGGTGGCTACAAGCCCGGCTTCTCAGGCATTTGTTGCAGTAGTTGCTCTCCAGCAGTGACACGCTTCCCACGTGCTCCTCTGTAAGCTGTGTGTCTGTTTGCTTTCCTCTCAGGAATCTCACCAGGCATCGTGGCTACTAGAAGTGGCACTGCTGAATGTCCAAAGCAGCAGTAGTCAGTGGCAGCAACTTCCTGTTACCCTCAGGAAAGGGCCAATGACCCAGAACCCTCTGGCTGGGGCTGTGCTTAGCAGCCTCAGTGGCTTTGTGCGCACAACAGAGTTTGCAGAGTCTCGTCTCCATTCTTAGAGACTTGTTTTAAATACTTTTTTTCCCTAAAACGTGGTACTTCCATCCTCCGAAGAGAACCATTTACATCACTCTGATTCCAGTTTTCCAGGACCTCACTGTTCTGAAGGAGAACAATGCTGAAATTTTGTATGGCTCATCTCATCCTGTCTGCACCTGAACTCCATCCCCCTCCCTACTGCCACACCATGCTGGGGTAAGGCAGCTGCTGGGAACGGCTGTTTTGCTCTGGAGGAGGTTTAAACAAATCTCACCTTCATTTCAATACCATCAGCTTAAGCTGTAAACCCAGAAGCCTGATGGAAGTGAATTGCCTCCTTATTTTACGCTACCCCCTCAGGACCGTCCTGAGGAGCCTGCCAAATTACAGCAGAGATTTCCTCCGAACGAGGCAGAGCTGACATTATGTGAGGCTCACTTTGAAAGAGATCCAGCAATGGTAACTTTATAATTGAGCCATTTCGTTCTCCTCTCAATCAGCTTCACATCAAAGGACAGATTGCGCAGAGATGGCATAGGTTGCCACTTGAAAACCGTCAATAATAAGTAAACATTACAGTCTGATTTGATCTGCTCTCACTCCAGTGTAATAACTTTCTTTGAAGGTTGGTTTGAGATACGTGGCAATGCCTGGAGGCCAGGAACTTGATTTTGTTCTTCTTACAAGTTCTGTGTGCCACAGTCTCTGTGCTATATATCAGAGGATGCTTGGCAGCTTCTCTTGACTAACCATGAGTGCCACCCGCATCCTTCAGGTGAGAGAACCACAGAGCATAGCCAAGCTGCGCTGAGGCATCAGTGCATAACCACCCGTGTTTCATCAATCCTGGTTTGATAAAAAGCTGCGGATTGCATGTTCAAGGCGTAGAGGAGCACCAGGGGAGCTCCTGCAACAGGACTTCAGTTCCACATTCAGATCTCATGAGGCAAGTTGTGTTCCTTTCCCTAAAGTGATGTTCCTCTTCCATTGCAAGAGCGCTCCAAGGTTTCCTGAAGAAAATAGGCTGGAGGAGAGTCATGTGGTAGTGCTCAGAGCTTGGATTGGAAAAGTGTTTTACAGAGGTGAGAGTCCTACAGAAGGGTCGTTGCGGGAAGGTCTCTGCTGTCAGGAACAGAGGCAGTACTTTATACACTCACCCTGCATGTTTCATACTGCATATCCCAAACTGACAGCCCCTTAACAGTCCCTTTTCTCATCTATGTTTAGAGCTACAAAGATTGTTTTTAGTATATAGTAACACTTTAGCACCTTTTGAGGCTCTCAAAGCAGATATTAATTAAGCTTCCTAGCACCTATGGGAAGGGAGTAAATAGCCCAATTGTCACTTTATAGAAAGGAAATGACTAGCCAAGGTCATCCACTGAGGCAGCGCCAGGAACAGTGTGTAGGCGATAAAACAAGAATCACACAGCTGCCTTTTCTCCAAATAAAGGTGGCCCAAAATCAGTCACCTGAACTTTTACTAAAATTTGAGGGAAAAAATGTGCAAAACAATTAATAAGAATTTTCCCATCTATGCCATAAAATCCCTGTTAGACTTTCCAGCCCTAAATCTGAACGCTCACTCCAATTCAGGACTCGTGCTTGATGAATCAACACAGTAGATAGTCTGCTCCTCATAGGAGTCTTTGATAAGAAATTCTGCTTTTTTCTTTTAGCAGAATCAGAGCAGTCTCTGCAACTCTGTGGGAAGTGTTTCTTCTGTTGCCTTGTCCTGGAATTGGTTTAGATAGTTACTTTTCAGGGATGTTCTCAGCGATGGAAATTGAGAACTAGAAAGAGGATCTAGAAAACATTTTGAGCAACACAACAGATCACTGGCCATTTGAAACTCATTAGCACTCCATAACTGTAGTTGTGACTGAGGACACATCTTCCCCTCCTGAAGCCTGAATGCCTGCTGCTTGCACTCAGGAAGATTTACCAGCATCTGTTGTCCATGTGGGACCTACCACAAAAAGTCATTCCACCTCGAAAGGAAGCGCAGACATAGCCACTAACATACTCATTATTTTATATCTATCGTTTGTCACTCAGACACCCTTGTCCACTTTCACCCCATAAAAGAAATTGCAATTGAAAGCAAGCGTCAGTTTGGACGTTTTGAGGCTAGAGTGACTCATTTGACTTTATCCAGACTTTAACAAATGCTGCCACAGCTGCTTATTCCACTTTTTTCTGCAGGAGGAACTGCAGAGCACTTGTACAAACGACAAGTGTGTCAATCTTTAGGTCACGATACTTCCTGCAGTTGCAAGTAGGAGACATCAAACTAAAGGCGTTTAAGAATTAACAGCCTGTACCCAAGACAGGAAATGGAGTTTATAAAACAGGTGGATGACGAGCAGTACTCACTTGCATCACATTAGAGCAAATCCATTTATATTTTATTTCCTATGTACTGACTTTAATGCACGTTTTTACAATAATCAAGCTCTGCAGTTTCTGTAGGATACGTGGTATCTGCAAGTGGATTGCTATGGCCCAGTAGACTTCCCATGCAAGAAACGGTCCATCAGACAAGAAGAGGCAAACGCTCTCCAGGCAGTTCTGTAGCAATCCACCAGATGCACCAGCCAAGGGTTTGGCTTTCCACCTGGAACCACACATAGATCATAGGCTTCTTCTGTAGGGCCATAAGTTGTGCTTAAACACGGGGAAAAGTTTGCAGCCGGTGCTCTAGGTAGCGACAGCTCACTCGATTTCCATCCAACTGTTCACTTCTATTGGTATTGCTGTCCTGGGTGCATATTAACCATGATTGAAACAACGCCCATTGGAAGGCTTAAAACCTTAACCACCAGTTTTACTTCTAAAATAAAGTAAACTGCCAAAAGTTCTGATAAAAGCGACAATTTATATTTTTAAGTAGTACATCTGGAATTTTCCTATAGCTGTAGACAAAGGAACTCTTACCCAGATAAGTATAAGAGCACCAATAAATTTAAGGTAGCTTATGCAAGTTAGGCACTAATGAATGTCATCTTCTGTTTTGTCATGAAAAAAGATCTTTCTGCTGCTAAAGGAGACTGATTTAGATTATGAATAGCTGTAGTGATTTGCAAAAATGGCTCCAGAGAGATAGACTGAGATTCCATATACTCATGGCACTTGAGGTTTCTGCCCTTTTTGTTGAAAATTAATTTGTCCTGTGGGTTATTGGATTCTAGCTCAGCCAATGTATATTGCTCAGTCATCACAAATTTACTTAAAATTTAGTGAAGCTGAAGTTCATTCAACAAGACAAAAGTCTACAGTCGAAAGCTTCTAAAAATCTTTTTAAAAAACTGACTAACAGTGTTATTGAAAGCTCTGGCATCAAGTGGATTCACAAAGTGTTTTGCAGGTATCAATATACGGTTTATTGCATTAAAGAGACTCTTCCATTTCCTCTTTTGATGGCAAGAGCCAACGGATGGTTTACGATCCCCTCGATGCATGGGGCTTTTAGCATTTGGCCCCAAGCCTCGAACCCCAAACTTACATTCCTAAAATGAGGCAAGGTGCCTTGTAACGTATTCTACAGCTTCTTATGCTGCTTCTTCAATTTGACACATATTCTTTTTTATGGAATAGGGAA
>NW_010420440.1:26573-39358 GCF_000710305.1 Buceros rhinoceros silvestris | reverse complement strand
AGGGAAAGAAACTCTGGTTATAAAGTGTGAAATGCCTCCCTTTACATACTACCGCTTTTCTTTTTTTCCCTTTTATTTTTTCCCTTCTTTCTTTTTATTTTTTCCCCATCTTCTCTTTGTTTACCTTTGACATATGAGTAAAAATTTTGTTTCTATTCTTAGAAACCCCACTGAGTGGGTGCATTTACTTCTTAGGATTCAACATTGCTGATGCTTGTAAATTCAACGTCCCAAAGACAAATAGGTTAAGGTTAAAAAAAAATTTAATTCTGTTCAAATCAGCAAGCTCCTTGTTTAAATTTAAAGGCTGTAACTAATTTGATTGATGGCTCCAAGTCATCTGCTGGCCTCCATGTTGGTGAATGTGACTAGTGAATCACCACCAATAGGGGCCAGAGGTAAAGGTGTCAGAAACACAACCCTACAAAGGTAGTTTGGCGCAAGCCTAATGTGGGCAATGGCATAAGGAGGATGATTAAAGAATAAGCAGATCTTAAACATTCACAGAAGAGTGGTTTTTCATTAACTATAAAGGATAAAAACCTTCTTGAAGAGAAATAATTCTCCTTATTGTAAGCTTTATCGGAAACAGTTTCATGTCTCATTTAAATGATGGGGATTTTTAAACAGAAAAATATAAAGGCAGACAGAACCGATGGCATATGGGAAAAGCTCATTGTGTGCACAACTGCTGGGGATGGTTCCCAAGCAGTAGGTCTATAAACAGTTTGTGTTCTTTTTATCAGGAATTATGCTTTAAAAAAGATTAAAAAAGAATTTAAAAATCAGCTTAAATTTAACACTAAGATCACTTCATATACATCTCAGTAAAATAAGCGGAAACCTCTGAATAAAAATCCATGTGCAGTCCAAATCCCTGCTCATCTGGCTATCTTTTATGTTTCAATTTTTATTTTTTTCCCCCAGCTCTAGTGATATATCTGAATCCAAGCGATCAAGTTTAAGCTATGAGGGTCTCATCTCTTTGCTTGATACACAAGGCTTATACAATTGCAAGAAATGAGATACGGTGCGATAACCAAATCGTGACACAATGGACTGGAAATTTTAGATTAATAAACCCCTTTCAGAAGAGAACTAAATAACTTTTGCGGTTTTATCTATGGCTATTTGTTTCTTTGAAGATTTATGGTCCTTGCAACAGATACGCATCTTATCTTTCACTCTTCAGATTAAAGGAAGATGATTTTAAACAGGCTTCTGACTGGCATAATCTGGAATTGCAGATGATCTTCCTTTAAAAAACGGCTAAAAGTGAACTTGCAAGTCAGATGAGAATATCATTACATATGTCAAAGGGGTCTGTGAATAAAACCTGCGTACAGCTAAAGATCACCTAACCCTTATTATCACGACCCGCTATCCTCGGGCAGGCAGCACTTCATCAGCAAGGTGCAATCCGAAATGCTGAACAAGGAATTAAAACTTTTCCTGCTGCTGCTGCTTTAATTGATTGATGCTAAAAGTTTAGAAACTAAAATCCAAGCAGCTATTACAAAGCTCCTTTAACCAAGCCTTCTCCTTTGAAAGCGGGATCCTCAATTGAAACTGGCAGCCCACATTTTTAGGTTTCAGGCAGCTCTGTCATTCTAGGAGGAATGTGTCTGCCACTTCACACGATAGCCGGAGCTGAAAGACATGTACTTTGAATCAGAGAATCAATAGAACACTTAATGGACAATTAGGAGAACAGCTGTAGGACTGTCAAAGGCCCATCTGTACACAGCTCAAACAGCCTCCGCCTGGTCAGGGCCGGAAAACCCAGCTCACTGCCCCAGGGCACCCGCTCCCATTACAAAATCCCCCTTTCATTTCGCATTTCATGTTAATATAGTATTCCTTTTTCATTACAAATTTTAACACGTGTAGAAAATTATGGAAATTGCTCGGGCCATTTGTCAACTTATATCATGTGAATTGATCAATAAATTTCACCACTTTGTTGTTAATGTAGATAAATTTTGGCATTTAATTAAGCTACAGTGAAAATGCGGCCACTTTTAATTTCAGCAGATGCTGCCTTTTCATCGGTAACACCGAAAAACATCGGCAAAGGCAGTCCGGTCGCTAAATATTTATAGACAACAGGACAATTTCTAAAAGAGTTACCATTGATGATTTGGATTCTGGAACAATTAACATGGTTTAAAAGAGCTCAAGTGGAAAGCTAAAATAAATTCTGAACAGCAGATCAAGTTATGGCTGCACAGACACTGTGCAGAGATACATAAAGCACATAAATCTATACATGTTATAAACACACACACATTATAAACACATGTGGCCACACTGACTATGGGAATATGCACACAAACATACAGAATTCCTGATAAATCGAGGTAGGAATCCCTGGGTGCATAAATCCTCGTGCATACACATACATCTTCACAGCTATCTCTGTGAATTAGAGCCGTGTAGTGATATTTATCTTTAATGGAGCTGCTTTGCAAAACTGCAATGAGAGAGATCGATCTCAGGAACTACCATCACTGATGGAAATGTTTCATGTGTAAACATTTTATCTAGAATAACTACAGGCTGGCAAAGGCATCACTGTTTGTAACAACAAATGTATTTAACTTTTCAAAATAATACTTTTTAACATTTCTAAGCCCCAATAATACAGGGATTATCCTTTAAACTTCCAGATATTTTTTAAGCACACAGAGATTTGGCCAGACAATAAGAAACATAAATGAACATTTTAGGCTTTCTATATGGCCTCAGGGACCCCGGGATGAAATCGCGCCTCTGACAGCCAGAGGCCCTAGACACAGCACTCAGCAGCAAGGCTTGACATGATAAACGGCTGCATCGCATCGGGGTGGGTAGGGGAGGAGGTTGCCTGCTGGTGATACCACCAGTGCCTCTGGGGCAGGAGAAGCCTTGAAATCCCATCGCTGATTTTGCTGTAATCCCCCTGACCAAGCAGGCTCCCACCCCGACCTGAAATTTTTGCTGAAGAACTTGCTTTTTGTTTACAGGACAACCTTGCTGGCAGCGTGAACTCCTGTATGGGAGAAACCCCAGGCCAGGGAATGCCGTGGTGGTCACACACACCCCTCATCCTTACAAGGGACTCCCAGTAACTCCAGCAGACAGGTTCAGCATCTTCCCACACTCAGGCTGCAAAACAATCTGATATTCAAACACCATCAAGACATGCAGCATCCCGTAGGTAAGATTCCTTTCATTTGACTTTCTCTGTTTTCACTGCTAGGTGAAATCATCTAACTTGATACGGAAAAAAACCAAACCAAAACAAAAAACCAGAAACCCTCTCAGACAGAGATTCTGGTTTTGTGGAATTGTCACCACTGCAGCATGTTTTATTTTCAGGTTTTCAGAGGAACTGGTCAGCAGGTTTCTCAAAGCTGTTGGGGAGTGTGAGGAAGAGGACTGGAATACTGTTCCAACTGACACTAACCGGCTTTCAGCTGAGGGTTTGCAATTCACATCAAGGGAACGGGGAATTCAAATGCAGTAACTGTGGTTTATGTGTGGCATTTGAACCATGGGGAAATATCTGGACAGTGCAGAATACACTCAATAAATATGGAACATTCTAACCAAATCTTGAGTCATTGGAATTATCTCACTGGCCTTTCCTTTTAAACAAAAGGCTCTTCTCTACTTACCAGGGCTTTTTTTTTGCATTTCACGTCATAGGTTTTTACTCCTCCTGGTCTGGATCAACCCATGTGTGCCTGTGACTCCTGCCCCTGCTGAAATCCCCTCCTGCCAAGAAGGAGTGCTGCTACAGAGGAGCTCTCCCAGCCAGGCTCTCCCTGCAGCTCCTGCGATGTGCCACCCAGCCTGCCTGCACACAGACCTGACAGGCTCTCCTGACCTGGCTATGCTCCCCACACCCTCCCGAGAGCCAGTGCATCCATACCTACAAACACCCGCTCATAGGCTGGCACAAAAAAGAGGAGAGTGGTTCCAGGTGGTGACAGGTCTCTGCAGCTTCAGCCCAGAAATTGTATCTTCTGTGTGACATGGCACTGAGGTGGATTGTGATCAGAGGAAAGAGGCATATTGAGATGGTACTGAGAGGTATTTTTCTACCTTTTTCATGGCCTGGCATGGTGGCCCATGCATTTCATAATACTTTTTTTCCTGGGGAATTAGAAAAACTTCAAAAGTGAAGGGTTGGGGCTTTTCTTCAAATATAGTTTCCAGGTCTAAAATCCCCAGTGCCAGCTGCGCTGCTACAGTTAAATTTCACATGCACCCCTAGTGGATCAGTGGTGATACCCACTGCTGAGCTGCTTCACACTCACCCTTTCTCCCTGTTTCTGTGGTAGAGGCACTGAGCAGAGTATGAAAGCACCCACCCCTGAACCCCAGCCTGGCATCTACAGCTCCTACATCATGCAAGCTGGCCATGCTGTAGTGTCTCCTTCAGTAGAAGCAAAAAACACTTGACAGATTGTGACAGCAGCGCTTGTTTCTTGGCCTGATGGCACTGTGAGGAACATTTACCAAGTTTTTAATAGTGAGGACCCAAACTCTAGATAAGAGGGGTTTACACTAGGCTGAGCAACAGAAGCATGTTAAACAATCTTTATTTTGAGAAGATCTTGGTAACAACAAATCCATTTGTCTGTTTCTCCAGTTGAGCATTTTTGTGGGAGATCCCTATTTATCTGATTTATTGGAAATGCTCCACTGAGACATGAAGCATTTTTCTAATAAACCTAGAGGTTAGCACTATTGTTTTCAGTACAGCTGACCCTTGGATTTGCTGTAAAACCAGAATCATTAGAAATGCTCCATTGGTTATATTGGAGCATTTCTAATGAATCAGAGGGTCAGCTCTATTGAAATAATGTAAAATATCCAGATTCATGAGAAAAACTCCATTGAAATGCACAGAGCATTGCTAATAAATCCAGATTTTAGTGGAGCTCAACCCTGAATCCATTAAAACATTATGAAAAAATAGTTACTGAGCATGCACCTTAAGTACTTTTTCCTGTGTTAATCTCTCATTTATTTTAAAACGCATTGTAAAAATAGCGAAAGGCATCAGTGAAAATTTGTTATTTAAAGTCTGCCCTATCCTCTACTCACATGTGAGCAGAGTTGCTGCTGCCAGCAGAAAGCCAGCCCCCAGTACCTTAAACATGTGCTTGGCCCTGGCTTTTGCTGTAGTCTCCCCCACCTTAGGCACATACCAAATGGGAGTGAGTGTCGGTAGAGTGACGAGAGCTTCAGGCTACACTCACCTGGAGAGGAGCTGTTTGCTGAGAGCTCTCAGGTGTCTCAGTCTTTTCCTCAGGTGGGACTTACCTGCAGGATGGATGATGGTTTTCTCCACAGCCACTTAACAGAGACTGGAGCAATGCTGGTGTCAGCTCTCAGGAGAAAGCATCCTGGTCCCCACAGCAGGGTGTATGGGGGGAGAGATCCTTCGCAGCTGGATCCCCTTGTTCAGGGATGGCTCTGAAGGGAAGGCCCAGCTCTTCAGCTGGGTATTTAAATGCCAATGTCTATGGCAGCTGAAGGCAGTTAATGATCATAAGCAGCAGGTTCAGGGGCAGGCTCCTCCCAGCAGAATATTGTTGCTGACCTCGCAAAGGACCAGTTCAACTAGGAGTAAGAGAAATGCTCATACGATGGAGGGCAGGTCAGAAGGGTTTGCCGTGTGTATACTATGAAAGAAGCTGAGCCTGAAGTGTTTTATCCTTTATAGAGTAACAGATGTGGAAGAGGATCTCTCTATGGCTGCAGGAAGAGGTGTCTTAAGTAAAAGCCTCAGTACCAGGTACAGGTGTGACGCACTTAGGGACATGTCCCAGGATGAGTTGCCAGGTACCTTGAGGCTTTCACAGTTCACTGGTGTAATGGCCAACGGAGAAATTATATTGTCTATACCTAAAGAAAAATCACAGCCTGTTTTCCCCTGCAAGTGAGATGTTTATTCTTAATTTACAATCATGAGGCCAGCAGCAGAATGAGATATTTTTTTATTACTGCCAAGCAGAATTGGCTTTTTCTACCATTTTTACTGTACAACACTACCCAAAGCCTGGCAGATTTTCAAGTTTACTTTAAGGCAGATCAACAGCTGTGATCTTCTAAGAGTATGTGTCCTAAAAATGAGATGGCTTTGGTTAATGCCCCTTCAGAACAAAGTCTGAAGCATTCTCGCCGTCTCAGGTAAGGAATACAAGGGCAGTATGACTTTTGGTAGACAGATACGCATCTCCAGAAGAAAGCACTATATAGAATAGCTTGCACATACGTGACATATGTATATTTCACAACATAACAAGTAAACCTTGGCAAATATATCTGAAGGGCGTGCACGTGTCAGTCCCTTGGTGCCTCTCTTGGGCAGTCGATCCCTCCTCAGAGCAGAATTGAGGCTAATTTTGTCAATTTTGCAGAGGAACTTCACTGGAAGGTTGCCATGGCAAGTTTTCATGATGATGACAGTGCCCAGTTCTCTCTTTTTTCAACACTAGTGCTTTATTATTGCACCTTTTGTCTTCCAGAGCACAACTGCTGAAAGGCATCTGCTGGAGACACGGTGCTGCAGGCACCAGCAGGTGTGACACTGGGGAAGAGTTCTGAGAAGCGTTTGGATCAGCGATCTCCTGACAACATCCTCCTCTAAGGTAACACACCCCAAAGCCCTGAAAACACAGGCAAAAGGGCTGCTGGTACTGGTGGGCTCAGCCCCTGAGTGAGTGGCAGGGGTTCAGTACCTGGTACAGTCAGTGAAAGAGCTGGATTGATCGTGCCGGAATTGATTAGACCCATGTTAGGCTGGGCTGCTTTCTCCCTGGTGTTTCCGGTGACTGTCTGAAGGTAGGGTAAGGTGGGGTAAGAAAGCACCCGGAGGTCTGGACATTGCTGCTCTGAGACCCACAGAGCTCTCCAGAACAAGTCCCACTTCCAAAGCAATTAGAAGATGTTGTAAGGAGCTTCGTTTTAGTTCAAGGGCAGGTCACGTGCCACTGAAAAACAGCAAACCAGGTTTGGACAGAGGAGAATCTGCGGAACACTGGATGCTCTGATACTGCGTATTTGTTGTTATGGGTCACGGCGGTGGCCACGCCAGGGTGGTGCGCAGCAGGGCTGTGAAGTCCTCCAGCAACTTCTCACTTCTGCAGCTTTACAGCCTCCCGTAAATGTATTTCAGAATAGTTTGCTTAAAATTAACCACGGAAAGACAATACATTCATCACATCCCTTTTACAAGGCTTTTCAAGGAACTAGGCTTGTGTGTGTCGTAGCGTTTTATAGCAGCGGTCTTTCTGTAGGTCCCCACGCTTTCAGCAGGTACCAGCGAAGCCGGCTGGCCTCAGCCGCAGCCTCAGTTCTGTTTGTTTTATGAACACATACAGCCAGCGCATCCGCAGCTTGTCAGCTCACGGGGCTGTTCGTTTAAAAATTGTATCTTATGAATGCTAAACTTTCCTAAACTTTAACATGAAAAAAACCCTCAAATCCCACAACTCGCTCGCCCCTAATCCCACAATTTCCCCCCCCCCCCCGCCCCCCCCCCCCCCCCCCCCGATAAAATGTATATGAAAAGTATATCAATATCATTCTATCTCAACAGATTTAATTCTTAAATGCTACATATACTTGTTTAATCTCTCATTTTAGAAGTAGGAAAGGTTAGATTATAACATCAGGTTAGCTCTCTTTGAAGCAGGTAATAATTAAGTTGATTCACTGTTGCAATTACTGTCAAATCCCCCTTAATTACCACAGATTTTATAGCAGCTTCATTATATGTCTGCTGTAATGCATTGTGGCCCAAAGGAGAAGCATTGCAGGAAATTCTGCATAGCATGTATAATTCTAACCTGCAGTTAAAGCTTCTAGTGAAAGCCTCTGCACTAAATTTATCTTTTTTTGACATTTTTCCCACTATTATTTAAAGCAGTTGAACTGGAGTAACACCACTAAAATATACACCTAACTTCATAAGTGAAAATTGATCTCTTTGCAGATATTAGGAATAAAAATGGAGAAATTATAGAATTAGCAGTGAATTATCCTTGGGAAACTGCTCAGCAAAAATGGAGAATGCTTCTGGTCTGGTGTCGTAGAGGGGGGAAAACTTCTGCCCCATCCTGCAAACTGTATTCCCCTGAACAGCCTTTCCTTGCTGGAAACCTCCGAACACACTTTTCAGGGAGGTAAGAACGTGCCGGATCAGGCTGCTACACATCCTTTGTTCATTTTACAGTTTATAAAAGGGTTACACAAATACAAGGCACGTGCACAACCAAGATGACATCTTTTATTTCACCTGCATATCGAATGTGCTGTTAGAATATATTATAAAACTATTTGATGAAAATAGCCATTTGGAGAACAGTAACACCTGTTTTATTACCAATTACACAAGAATTCTTAGAGCAACTCTTCCTTAGAACCAAGCTCCCAACTAACTTGGGAGCATAACAACGTGGCCTCCCACAACTGCTGCTTCATGGCTCACGTGTCGCTGCTTGTTTCCACTGGAAAAATCTTTACAAACCAGGGTCTGTAAATTGAGCCTGCACCAGTTCCAAACAGATAACTGAATAATGTGTCCCACGGATTCTCTCGTAACGAAGGAATTTACTCCACAGAATGTATTAGATGCAGAAAGGGCTTCAGTGTCAGTGACACTATTGGCAGCTGTGTTAACAGTTAAGGAGCTGCCTTTGTACAGCAGCACAGTTATTAAATTTCTCCAGAGACCATGACTCATTAATCAAATATTCATACATCTCTGTAAATACACGCTGAACAGAGAATACCCTCAGAGTCGAGCATCCCAGCACAAGTGCTCTTTCATGTAACCCTGACAAAATCCTGAGAACATGCGGTCATGTTTTGCATTTCTAATGCTGTATGTACTCTTCAGTGCCCCGATTCCTAAAAACAGAACACAAATGATCTTACTGATCGCAAGTGCTGCACAGTCACAATTAAAATTGCTTCACTATTGCTTCATACCATCTTTTAAAAAGTGAAGACAGTGAATCGATTCTTCTGTTCTTTGTTTACCATCAGACAAGTAACTTTTTCCCATACGGATGGAGAAACCCAAGGCCATGCTCCTATTAATACAAGAATTTGTATTAGCATGAAAACAGCAAACCACTGGTTGAATTGTGAAGGCCAAAGACCTTTGCATATTTGCAAAGACATGGACTTGTTGTGTTTAAGAAATACCCTATTTTGTGTCTCCACACTGCCATGACACAGCACATCTTCTCACCTGCTCCAGGGGAGGCACAAACACCCTGAAGTTCTGTCCTTGGTCAGGCTGCGGTCACGGTTCAGAGCTGCAGCATCTCTCTGTGATCAGCTGAAGCTCTTCTTTACAAGCCTTGGGAAAAAAAATCAGTTTTCTGTTGGCATTGCCCATCCTAATGCATTCCTGTCTAGGACTTCGGTTTTGACTGTTGCAAGTTCTGATTTACACGTCTGATTCAGGCTCTCTGGGTTGAAGTAGTCAGATGCCTTTGTATAGTGTTATTGGTAGATGGGGATTATCGTACTGCTGAACGGAGATGGGTAAAATTCCGAACTGCTGTGCTCTGCTGACCTCAAGGGAACAAGGGAATGGAAGGGAACGACCTGGGTCTTCAAGACCAACCCCTGGAAGTGTGGCCAGCACAAAATCCCAAATCGTTTCATTAAGAGAAGGGGAATTTACAGCTTAGTCCTGGAAAATGTGAATCTCAGATTATATTCTTTATAGTTTTTAGTTGCAAGGACTTAGAATTTACCCCTGGAAACTGTCCCAACCTGCGGATTTTAAAGGGGAATTTGTAAACTTGGGTAACATCCTTGTATTCTGTAGGTAACTTTCAAAGGGCCCAGTTTGATTGGACTCTGATCAGAAAATACTTCCTTTTTCAGTGCCCTTTCTAATAAATACAGACACTTTCTGAAGCACCTCCACAGGTCCTACTACATTAATTTCAGTGCATTTTAATTTTCTAAGGCCTGGCAATTTCACTGCAATTTTAATTTTCTAAGGCCTGGCATGGACATTCCAAAAAGAAAATCCTCCTGTATTTAACCGGGACACTGGCTGAGACAGGGAGGCGGTAACCTCCCACACTCCTTCCATGAAAGATGAAAAGCCCACAGCCTCGCTCCGTGGGCCAGCACGTGCTGCTAAAGCGGTTGTGGCTATCTGCTCTGTGGCACAAGGAGAACAGCACAAGGCCACAGTCACAGTCCCCCTTGTCTCTCGTCCTCCTGAGCACAGGGTCCTAGTCCTGGCCATCCCACCACCCTGTGGGACCGTATCCCCTGACCCAGCAAGCTGCTGGATGTGGATAAAAACATCAACTCGAATCCTGTTCCCTCGGGGCACAGGGATCCATGGCAGGATCAGGGTGTAGAGGATGAGATGGAAAAGAAGAGTCACGGCAATGCTGAGCGGAGAGCCCACAAAGCTGTGGTTTTAACGCACGCCTACACACCCACCAGAGCTAGGTGCAAACAGCAAACATTTATCTGCACATCTTCTTGCCTAGATAAAACCCTGCTGAGTTGCTTTGATGGCATTTACGACTACATTTATTCATAAACATTAGAGTGAGCAAGTTTTTATTTGCAGGAGCGTTCACCGAAAACAAAAGCGTCGTGAATTCTGGTGTGAATAAATACCAGAGGGCTCTCACTCGAGAAGGGCTTCTGCAGTCATTAAGTAAAGCTCCTTTTACTACTCACACTGTGGATTCAAACAATTACAGCTGCCCGTGAACTGCTGGTAAACAGGGAAGGGAACGTTTGTAAAGCTCAGTTCAGCCAACAGAAACCATCTCCTGACGATACCTGGTCACAGGGTCAAATGACGATTACTCAGGGCTCAATCCTCACTCCTTCAAACACTTCCTCACATCTTTTTGACAACGCAAATGACTACTGGCATTTTAAGTCCCCTTTATGTGATGTTGGCATGGCCTAACCAAGGTGGTGGGAGGATGCGTCACCTTTGCGGTGCCAGAAAGCAGCTAGAGGCTAACAGCAGGTCCAGCCCCAGGGATCGCATGAGGAGCTACGGTGAAACACCACTGTGTGTGTTACCTGACCGTGCTCCGCAGCCTTCCACGCAGGATGAGGGAAATGTGCTCCAGGCACCAGCAGGAAGAAATGCATCCATAGAGTCACAGAATTGGTTTGGCTCCAAGAGCCGTTTCAGCTCCTCAAGTCCCCTCTGTTCCCCCAGCACTGCCGGGTCCCCACTGCCCCCTGTCCCTCAGCACCACCTCCACACGGCTGGGAAACCCCTCCAGGGATGGGGACTCCACCACTGCCCTGGGCAGCCTGCGACACGCCTGCACAACCCCAACGGGACAGAAATGGCTCCTCAGGGACAACCTCAACTTATACTGGCCCAGCTTGATGCCAGTTCCTCTTGTCCTGTCACTTGTTACCTGGGAGTTGTCAGAGCCAGAAGGTCTCCCCGGAGCCTCCTCTGCTCCAGGCTCAACCCCCCCAGGTCCCTCAGCCGCTCCTCAGCGCATTGTGCTCCAGACCCTGCCCCAGCTCCATTGCCCTTCTCTGGACACGCTCCAGCCCCTCGATGTCCTTCTGGCAGTGAGGGGACAAAACTGAACCCAGGATTCGAGGTGTGGCCTCCCCAGTGCCCCCAGTCCAGGTGGACGATCCCTGCCCTGGTTCTGCTGGCCACACAACCCCTCCAGGGATGGGGACTCCACCACTGCCCTGGGCAGCCTGCGACACGCCTGCACAACCCCAACGGGACAGAAATGGCTCCTCAGGGACAACCTCAACTTATACTGGCCCAGCTTGATGCCAGTTCCTCTTGTCCTGTCACTTGTTACCTGGGAGTTGTCAGAGCCAGAAGGTCTCCCCGGAGCCTCCTCTGCTCCAGGCTCAACCCCCCCAGGTCCCTCAGCCGCTCCTCAGCGCATTGTGCTCCAGACCCTGCCCCAGCTCCATTGCCCTTCTCTGGACACGCTCCAGCCCCTCGATGTCCTTCTGGCAGTGAGGGGACAAAACTGAACCCAGGATTCGAGGTGTGGCCTCCCCAGTGCCCCCAGTCCAGGTGGACGATCCCTGCCCTGGTTCTGCTGGCCACACCAGTGCTGATACAAGCCAGGATGCTGTTGGCCTTCTTGGCCACCTGGGCACACTGCTGGAGATCAGCACTCCCCAGGTCCTTTTCTCTTGGCAGTTTTCAGCCACTCTTGCCCCAGCCTGGAGCATTGCAGGGGGTTGTTGTAACCCAAGTGTAGGACCCAGCACTTGGCCCTGTTTTAACAACTCCCATATAACAATCCATACTCTCACAGTAATCTAATCCACTGCAGAATGGAGAAGGACCATAAAGTAACCCGGCATATTCTGCCCTCTTGGAATCTCCTGGTAGCACAAGAAGAGTTGGTGCTCCAACCTCCCTGAGAAGCCCCATCACTTTGGATGAGATTGTTGCACAACCAGCACATGGGGCGGGCTGGATTTCAAATGTGGTGTTTGTGTTAATTTGTGGCATTATTGACCTTTCATAACTCACTGATGGTTGCTTTTCATTCCATCATTCCAGTTACGAGGTTGTCAATAACTCTGGAAATAAATCAGGTCTCCAGAGCGAGCCCATTTTCTGACTGTAACTGATGGCAAACAGAAGATCCCTTCCCTGCCACCCCACCTACCCTGGCGTGTCCTTCTGGCTGCATTGTGACCAGCAGAACTGCTTGTCTGCTTCTCCTTACCAACGCTTCTGGGTTTGGAGAGGTAAGTTAAAGAGAAAAACAAGCACAAAA
>NW_010420440.1:21458-26496 GCF_000710305.1 Buceros rhinoceros silvestris | reverse complement strand
TTCCCTACAGTAAAAAATTTGTAATCCAAGCGCAAACCCCAAGACTGGGGCATATCATTGGCTCTCTGGCACAGCCGGGCAGCGGGGGGCTCTGCCAGGCAGGCAGCACTCAGGGGAGGGGGGAACTCCCACCTAGCTGTTCTCACCGGAGTGGAGCTGCTTGGAGACCTTCCGCAGCAAAGTAGGGTGGCCTCGGTTTCACAGCTCTGCTGAAGCACGGGGAACTGGCAAGGGGGGAAACAGGTCTTCGAAGACAGGCAGCACAACGGAGCGATTCCGCTGGTAGGCACAGATGGGCACTAACTTAGTAATGGTCTTGAGCATCTTTCTGCTTCTAGGCCTTCTGGAAGTTGGTCTGCAGTTCTCTGGGCTCTGTTTCTCTCTGGGGTCAGTTGTCTCTATCAACCTTAGTAAATAACCCCATCTCCTAAATGGCCACTTTAGAAATTCATTTAATGAGCCATTACAGGGCAAAACCAGCATTCCAGCCTCATCCTTCCCAAAACCCATCATGGAGAGTCCGCTGGCTCATTCGCAGTGCTCTGGGTTTCAGCACCAGTGTCCAGCCCAGGCTAAGACTTTGGGTTGGCAAGTGGGCAGAAATCAGCCGCCGCCTGCAGGGACGGTGGGTGCTGGCCCAAGGTCTTTTAAAAGGTCACTGGTTTGACTGGAGATGCCAGAGGGACAATCGCCAACACGTTCACCGTCAGTTCTGAGTGTGACAAGGGTTTGGTCACTGGGCAGGTAGAGGCAAGTCAAAGAGGAGCCTGAGGTATCACATTAGCTTGAAAAACAAGGCCAGTATCTTCACTAGAAGGGGAAGGCAGAGCCCCAGCTCATCAGTTAGAGTCCTGGGGTTGCATCAAGCCGATACTAGATATTACAAACACCCAAAGAGCTCCTTCCATGGAAAAAAGAAATGGCAGAAGAAAAGAAAAGATTACCAGGTGATTAAAAGTTCAGACTTTGTAAAGAGCCGCTCTTTGCCACCTTCTGTGGTATGTGCAGCCTGGTTCCATCAGGCGAGCGAGTAATCAGCCAGTGATTTGTGGAAGTCCTTTAAGAAAACAGGCCACTGCTGGGTGTGTGAGTAACTAATGCTCATTTGGTTTGTGTTTGAAGGCAGCAGCAGCAACAGTGATGACACAAATTAATTGCACAGTTTTCAGGCGATACAGACGAGGTAAAGAGAATTACTATGCGATTAACATGGTTTCCAATTAAAGTCCCCTGTAGTTACTGAAAAACATTAATTTCTAGTAACTTGGTAATTTAACTTGTCACCACCGTACACGAGTGCACCAGGGCAACTCACGGGCTTGTCCGTGCTTAAGCCTTGTATGAAACACATGGAAAAAACCTACCTGAAAACAGACTTTAGTTTTTCACCTGTAGCAGGCTTCAAATAATAGTAATAAAAAAACCTGTGGTAAACTAAAGGATTTGCTACAGATTAAAGGAACAAAACCCATTCCAGGACGCTGTTCTCGTAGCAGGGTCTTTCTCGCCCTTAACCAAAAGGGGAAGAATAAAACCCACTCCTTCAATAAAACCAGCAAAAGTGTTTCAACCATTACGTTTCTTTACCAACATGTTGCAAAAAGATTGAGACAAACAAAACTATTTCACTCCTCCAGGGAAGTTTGCTCTTGGGATGGCAGAACAACACTGTCCTTTCGAACACTTAACGTGCTACAGCTCTTTTAGTTCCCTCGCCAGCTCAGCAAACAGCAGCTTAGGTGGGTACGTGCACACGGGACTTTTTTAAGGAACTTGAACTTCAGCCAGTGGAATTCTGGGAGCAAGAAAACTCTCTTAGTTTTCATAAAGCTACTGCACTGCAGCAGGACGGAGCAGCCCAGGATGTCTGTGCAGGTACCAAGGCCTGCATGAGGAAAACCTGCAGAATCATCAGGCCCGAGCAGTTTTGTTTGAGCCTGACGATAAACTGCAATCGTCAAGTAGTGTCTTTACTCTTTTTATCACGTGCGTGCCCAGCACATCTGTCTGTTTTCACCCTGCCTGTTCCAAAACCAAGTGTAAGCGGGGAGCAGCGTGGGAAGAGTCATTCCCTGGATGTCTTGCCAATTGCCAGGCTCGTTCTCAGGAACTACACGAAGGCCCAGAGGTGTCTGTCCTTCCACCAGTCCCTCCGCTCCTCCTCACCAGCACACGTACAGGAGGTACTCGGAAGCAGCAGCACTTCCCTCCCTCTTCAGCTAGAGAGTAACAAAGCTGCAACGCTACAGTTCAATCTTTCTTCAATCCGTCCCTGCAGGCTCCTGATCATTCCTCCTGATCTTCTGAGCACTTCAGTTAGTTAATGCCATCCTCATGGAAAGGTAAGCAGAAAGGAGAGCAGCAGAGAAACCAGATTAGACCAATTATAGCCCCCTGCTCCACGACAGCAGCTTTTACTGATGCAGCATAGGATTGCCTTTTTTTTTCAAATGTGAAAGCAAAGTACAACTTTATGTCTAATTTCCCGTCCACCGTGACCCAACGGAAACACTCCGCGGTTTTGCAGTATTTTTGCTAAAGCTACATGAACTTGTGCCTCACTAAAGAGGGATCTGCTGTTTTCTAGCTTTCACTGACGTGCACAGTTCTCCTCATTTTGACATCTAAATTCCATAAACATGTTGTTTACTCCCTCTTCTGGGCTATTAATGAAAAGTATTAAGTAAGCCAAACACCCTGACATACACGTGGCATCTACAAGTAATATTGTGCCAATTATCAGCAGGATTCAACGGTGCTGAGGTTATAATTCACACAAATGATGTGTGGGGTGGTTTTTTTCCTGAAATCAAGTGAACACGATCTCATTTGGACTTTTTGGAATATTAACTCAATTAACACGTGCAAATGCACACTCCAGCCCCAACACACATTCACACTCGATCTAGTTCTGCCCAGGATCCATCTATTAGTCACCCTGTTCTCATAAAAGGAAGAAAGGTGCTTTAATGAATGCACGTGATGCTTATTATTTGGATCGGCAACATTTGTGCCTCCTGTGCCTGAACAGCACTTAGAATAGGTTAACATTTGGTTTACAAC
This sequence comes from Buceros rhinoceros silvestris, assembly GCF_000710305.1. NCBI lineage: Eukaryota > Metazoa > Chordata > Aves > Bucerotiformes > Bucerotidae > Buceros > Buceros rhinoceros. The sequence continues at coordinate 23,433 of NW_010420440.1, read as the reverse complement.
ACAACAATAAAATCTGTTTTTATTGCAAATAAACAGAGTATTCGCACCTTACAATATTGTTTCAGATGCAGGATTACATCCGCTCTACAAGGCTCCAGCACTAATAGAAAAGGCACATGCCGTTAACGTTTTCACACCACCTTTATTTTCCAAGCAGCGTTAATACGTATTTTAAATATCGCATTTACTTTGTTAAAACATCACACTAGTTATGTACATTTGTTTGCCATCTGAGAACACGCACCATCAAGTAATCATTTGTACAGTAATAACATGTATTAAAAAAAACCATAAAGACAATCACAGCCCAGAATTTTTCACATCCACTCCCCCTTTCACTCTGATTTAAAAGCTGCACTAACAGGAGAGGAGCCTCGATGATATAGTAGTTGAAAGAGGAAACAAACACTGCTCTCTTCTAATCATTGTCTTTAGCTGCTTTGATTGGTTGCAGTTAATATTAATAGCATAACCTTTAAAAATGGTGGGGAAAGGGAATGCTTTATCTTCGCTCCTTGTATTAAGGCTCCAAGGCGACCTTAATGAGAAGCTGTTATAAAACCATACTGCTAAATCGTGCTGTGCCCCCCACCTCTGCCTATATCACTGTATCAGTACCGCGACGGACGCTTCAGAGCAGCCTTCCTTCCACCGCGCTGCTCGGGATGTGGGTCACGATCGCAGCATGAACCATTATTTGGGCTTACAGAGCCAGGGGAGAGTTCTCCCCTTTCCACGTGAGCACAGAACTCACGTTTGCTTCCCAACAGAAACCACATTGTCTCAAACCTTGCGGGTACACATCCAGGACATAAACCCCATGCGTATCCGGCGGGCTCTGCTCAGGATTTGTCCTGGACTGACACGACATTAGGGTTACGAGTTCGGCTTTAAGGCCTGGCTGAGCTTTTTAAGAGGGCAAGACCAGGACATCGGCACATTTCAGCATACCTGGCTCTAAACATGTTCCATCTTCACGAGCACAACGTGACATTCATCCAACTAGTAGCGAACAGAAATAATTAGTAAGTACATTTATAAATGACATTTTAAAGACTATTAACATATAAAACATTATGGTTTTTATGAAAATAGACCAATTTCAGCCCAAGCTTGCCTTCTGGGGGAGGAGGACACTGGCACTTTTCTATTTTTTAAAAGGCAAGTGTTCTCCTGGACAGCTGCCAATAATCTCGCGGAAAATGTCCTTAAAGCAAGACAAACTCCTCTGTACTAAATCTTTTTAATCTCTTCTTTTCATCCTCAGAGAAAAGGTCATGTTCTTCATGGAGTGGAGTGGAAGCAAAGTCATAGTCTCTAGAATGACCCTTCACAAAAGTAAACAAGGGGTATTTCTCCTTAGAAGACGATTTCAGCATCTGCAACGTAAAACACACCAGGTAAATGCTAACTGGAAATGAAGAAATACCAGAAGTGGTGGTATTTCAGCCTTTCAGGCTGTTTGGAACACTTAGTGGCTCACTGATTATTTTTATTTATTTATACCTTTCTTACCTGCTTTGAAAGAACAGCAGAGTGATGCAGTGACAGGCAGAACTACATTAGCCTGGAGGTATACACTGCATGGAACTAAACCCTCTAAACAGGATTTCATGAGAAAATAAATCTAAAACAGTTAAAAAACCTAAACAGATCTTTAAACAGGAACAACCTTTTACAAGAAGGCAGACAGGGGCTGAGAGGGGTGTTAAAAAAACCCGTAACCACCATGCTGCCCCTGAAAACTCGTCTGAATTTGGCATCTCAGGGGAGGTGTGGTGACAAACCAATGGCTGCACCTCTAAAGACAGTCCCTCCAAATCAGGACATCTAGTGAGTTTTGATAGGACAACAGTTCACTGCATTAGCAGAGAGCCCAGCCTCGTACCCACGAAGGTACAGTGTAAAGGAGAGCAGAGGCTGAGGCCAGGAAAAGGCAGAGCCATCGCGGTGCTGCGCAAGGCCAGAGCTTCCT
>NW_010420440.1:12269-21351 GCF_000710305.1 Buceros rhinoceros silvestris | reverse complement strand
CTGCCCTCCGGGATCTGCCATGTGGTGTGCAGAAGCCAGACCATGGTATTTGTGCTGGAAGCACAAGCAAGTGCACAGCCAGTTGGTAAATCCGTCCTTCTCAAGTCTGGACGCGCTTCCACTTCTCCTTCATCTAGCGGCTCTTTAATTCCAGGTTGCTATTGAACTAGTTAACATCAGCTGCCCAACTAACAAGTACAGAAACCAGGGTTGACTTGGGACGTGATGTGGATGGAGTCTGACCAACCACTCCACCTGGGCCCTGGATTTCAAAGCCCTAATTTCTCTGTCACTGAATATATGGCTCCTAAGGTTTACCCTCAAGTAACAAAAGCTGAATCTTTTCTCCTACCTCTTACTACCCACAAAAGCAGCAAGAACCTTAATTTTTTAGTCTAACCTGTGAATGGCACACGGGGAGTACAAGGTCCTTGATAGTGCAAGAGCTGCCACACTCAAAGGGAAAAATTACAAAAGAGCAGGAAAAACACAAAGGATGTGAATGAAGGATTGAAAGATCATAGAAAGTTTCTCACATTGTATTTGTACCCAAACTCTGCTCTACTTTCAAACTTACTGTGTCTGAAATATATTTATATAAAATAATGTCTCTAATATTACTGTATCTAAAATACCAGGATTTAGATCAAACACAAGTATTTTCACAACATATGCTCAGAAAAAGAAATTAACTTAATCTCAAACTTGAAAGAAAAGGAAAAAGGAGAACGGGAACTTCCAAAGCAACTGATTTTGTAATTTCGGTTTTTTTAGTGTGTCACATTTTTTCTTATGCATCAAACAACAGGAAAACATGGAAGAACAGAAACTTGACCATTTAAACTTTCGATATATCCATTGCTTAGGAACTTCTACTTCTCTAAATCTATTTTCTGCCCATCTGTGTAAGAATCAAAGAAACAACTGCAGCAACGATCAAGATCTACCAAAGCCTGTATACAGAATTCAGTTTAAAAACGCTTTCTTTGGCTATAACGCTAATACCACTTCACAGGACATTCTAAATTCTGTACAAACATTCCTTCTTTGCACTGTGGTGGCAACTGCCATGGTTTGAATATTTACACTCTGACCATCTCCTGCTGCTGCAGGAGACTTTTTTAAAATCGCAAACCACAGTTGTTTGCTCCCACAGCTAGCAGAATGTACTCATAATGCTGTATTTCATACACTCACAGGCTGTAATAATCACGGGGGGAAAAACGTCCAGGACTTTGGACCTAAATGAATGTACACCAGTGTTTTTGTCACGGCAGGATATGATCAGATAGATTTGCTGGGTGATACTGCTCCACAGACTTCAAAACGCTGGACTGTTTATGCTACCAAGAAGTAATACCCAATTTTGGCTGGACCAAATAGCTCCATGCAAAGACCCTGTTTCCAAAGCCCTCCCGGTCCCCGGGGCTGGGCAGGGCTGGCCGCAGCCACCACAGTCCTGAATCACGACATTCCCATTTCACGAGTGCCACCTCGTGGGCCTGCTGGTGCCAGCCCGGCCCCAGGCCAGCAGCCTGCTCCTGACAGACCCTCTGCCTCTCCCAGCCCAGCCCGGGCTCTACCAACACGCAAATCCCAAGGAAATGAAAAGCAAGCTGGATTTCTCATGATGACAAAGGCAGCAATAACCACCAAGAAAAGGACGATGCCTGTGCAGCTGATTCTCCCCCGATCCATACTCAGCAACACCCCCCCGGTCCGGCTGAGGAATTGACTCCTACCTTTGTTATTTCTTCGGAAGCCTTCTCAAAGTCCTGCACAGTCCTACAGTAAAATCCTATCGTGCAGCTCGGATCCATTTTTTTGAACGACATCTTTTTGGGAGAAGGACAGTGGAATGACTGCAAGTTTTGAGATTAAAAAACATGAAAGACAGTCAAGGCTGAGAATGGCACAGAGCAGCACATTTACTTTTTTCCCCACCAACAGCTTTACCATACAGTCCCCTGTGTCACTCGAATTAAAAACCAGCACACACTTTTGAAGTCCTTTCTTCCAAGCCCCCTGCCAACATTCAAGTAATTCCCCTCTTCTCCACACATATAAACCCTCCTGCTGTTTACGCCGTATTCACCCAACTTGCACACACCACCACGTCAGTCTGAAACCTGTCACAGCTCTGCCACTGTGAGCGGTACTTTATGAATATTCCCAAGGCAGAGGAGGTGAATGCTCTCCTGCAAATTGAATTTGTAACAGCTTTTGCACTGTCTCACAATTACTGCTTTACTGCCGCCACCCGTTGCCCCTTTCCCTCCCCCAGCCTCTATAAAAGAGACATAACGGAATAAACCAACCTCATGCATTTTCCTGTAGTAAACGAAATGCGTTAAAAACCCCACAAAAGCCACCACAGCAAAATCACATTACAATAATCCACAAGTAGGAAAAAACCCCAAACAACATGCCCTGGTTTATAAATGTTTTTTTCCTACCAGGAAATCTCTTCTCATGACAGATGACGCTGTGCTAGAAGAAACAACAGCTACAAACCCCCTTCCCCACACTCCTCCTTCACAGTTCACGAGAGGAAGGATGAGTGTGTATTATCCACCCTGATTCTGTGTCTGTGTTTATTACAGGAACTGCAGTTTTGGTGGAGCTCGTGGTCTCGTAACTGAAATTACTTCATCACCAATGGCTGTCTCATGCAGGTAATCCTCTATTCCGCTTCTAACATGCAGGACTACGTCGTCATCTACCTCTAGTAAATCACTGCTATTCCTGCCACAGCAGCTCCGTAGCAAATGCTCACACACCGCATCTGCACCGCGCTGCAACACAGGCACTGATGTGCGGAAACGCGGAGTTTGTTTCTCATGAACTTCCCCCAGCACTCCACACTCTCCAGCCAATACTCTGTGCCATTCCCTTCCACACTTGCCCGTAAGCTGTCTGCAGCTCCCAGCTGGGCTGGCACCACGCGGGTTAGTGCAGGACTGGGACAGCTCGCTCACACAGCAGGAACAGCAGGGCAGAGCTACACAGGAGATTCTTACACCACCACCACGGTGCTCCCTCTGTAAAGGAGAACTAACTGCTACCATCTAACTGGGCTACAGCAATCCCAACCAGTCTGTAGCTTGTTTTTTCCAGTGGAAAAGTCAATCGACAGCAGATGACAGCAGCAGTTACCTGATCTGAAAGGATCTGTCAGTGAAACAGTTTGACATATTGAGGTATATTATTTTTTACTCGTGGTTGCAAATCTGAGAGGTGTTTCTATTAAACCACTGCTAAAAATTACAAGCAGAGATGAGTCATGCTATTTCTATGAGACTGATTTTAGTCACTGTTTTTTCTCCTAATTCTGTTCCAATTTCATACGCAGAAAATGTATTTTGAATATTCATTCCAGAGTCAAACACAGCATCCTGCTTCCTTACAAGTCACATTTCCGCAACAACACCGTGACTGCAGCCGTGCCGTGCTGCTCCAGGCAGGAGTCCTCACATTGCACAAATCACTGTACAACACAGAGAACTGGGCAGGCTTTTTTTTCCCCACTCCTCCAAACAAATGGATTCTGGAAGCCAATACAGAGTGGATTGATTTCCAACTTATTCTGGACAATTTGTCAATTTTGAAAATACTCCCTACAGATAAATCTAACAAGCAACTATCCACACTAAGAAAGCAATTTCTGTTTACTTTTGACATTTCTGGACAAAGATATAATACTGTTAAATGCACTCAGCATTAAGTTGCAATCTATTTTCCGTCTGCAGAAAAGCATTAGGATGCGATCAAGCCAAGCTGGCAGCTCACGTACCTTCGAAATCCATTTTAAAACCTTAGCACTATTTGGAAATTCGCATTAATGCCAGTCTGCAGCACAATCTGAGGGATTAGTCATGGAAACAAACACCCCAAAAATGTGTATTTTTTGTAGCCTGGCCGCTGAGCTACCGCGTGACCTTAAGGAAGTCACTTTGACTCTGCTTCTTTGCGCCCTTTCCATCTTTTGCCTGGCTTACCCGATTACCCTGTAAAATCTTGAGTGAAGGTGCTGTATTTTACTACAGTTATTAGCATAAAGGGGACAAGGATCTTGGTTATCATCTCTGGCTGCTGCCACAATACAAATAGAGAGAGCCAAGACTCACCAACTCTTCTTCCAAATACCTCAACAGGGTAAATCTAAAGGCATCTTTAAAAATTATGGAAGTTTCTGTCTAGTGTATTTTTGGATAAATTTTGCTGCTATGTTGCTTTTCTCAATCCAGGACCTTCTCATTTTCTAGAAAATCTGATACTTCTGCATTACGTCATGCTAATTAAAGTGTCTTGTTAAGCATAAATACTGAAAAATATTTAGTGTTTGCTTCAAGTCAGCCCTGGGATTTGACATTAGCCCCATCTAAGCCCTTGGATATATACGTAAGTACTTTTCCTCAATACTAGTTGATGATGTTTTGATTAAGGTATTGTGATCAACTTCAGCGTATGGTAACAGAGCTTCCTTCCACACTGGCAAGACCATTGCAGATCACCCCCCTGTTCTCAGCTGAAGGTAACTCTTGGGTGCTACAGAAACCAGAAGATCCCTAACTTCATTACACACTGTTTCAGTCACATTCTAAGCGTAAGCACGGAATTTAAGATCACCTACGCAGTTCCTTGGGTGGGAGTTTAAGAGCTGCATATGACTCACTTCTACCATTTATTTCTACACAAAGTAGCTGCTTCTTTGGAGGTGGTGGATATCATCCACACTCCTCTTTCTTATTTCAGTGCAGCGTGTTGCTCCTGAAGCTGTGTCTCCACGTTTAGAAGTCCTCAGCTTCACTGAACACAGTGGCATGAGGAACCACTACTAATAACCCACTCTGTTCTAGAGCAGTTGATGCTGTCCTCAGCAGAGGATGATGCACCCAGGCAGTGTTCCTACCCTGAGTGAAGAGTTGCTGTGAGGAGGAAGTAACTTCACGTGGCAGTTGGACACAACATCAAGAAGGAGTTTGTATGGATGACACCGAGTTCTGCTGTGGGTACTGTGGCTATTGAACACTTACTTCTGCAACTGATAATGTTTTCACATGGTACTTGTAAATTGAGTTCTTTAATAACATCCTTTAGCTCCACCTATTTACAATCCAAGTTATTTGGCAAGAGGTTAAAGAGAAGGGAAAACACTACTGTAAAAAACTAGGCATTTTCAGGCATAGCCCAAAAAGACGCCTTCGCCACATCTACTTGCACCCAGAAAGTCGTGGTCTAGAAAGGGGTCGGGGGAAAGAAAGAACAAACATAGCACCTTCACCTTCAGACCTGTCAGATCCCGAGAAACCACTAAGCCACAAAACCAGCTCAACTAAAAATAATAGAAGTTGTTAAAAGAGTTCAGAAGCCTTCAGTAAATTTCACCTGGTCAAGCCCAAACCTCACAAAAATTTCCACCTGTATGAAGCTAAAAAAGTGACCTGCAAAGTTGTCAGGAGCAAAAGTTACATTTAAAAGGATAACCACCTACTTCAATATACAAATATTACACACTCCTGGATAAAGAAGCAGCAGGCAAACCTACAAAACTCTGGTTCCAGCCTGGCAACAGGCTCCTACTATTGAAAACCGCATAACTTCTCCCCATGATGTTGATTCCAGCTCGAGTTTAAAATAAAAATAAAATAAAATTGACCAAAAAGACAAAGCAACAAAACCAAATCGATATAATTATGGTTTAAATACTCCACATATTGTCTGTTTTCTTTGATGGAGAATTACTTAAATGAAGTGTTCATCTATTTTTGAGGTTTTTCTGAACATTAAAAGCAAACAGATGAAGATTAATGAAGTAAAAATTAAAACCTCATATTGAGTTTTTAACCTCTGGTCATTTTTGTTGATTATAGGCCTATAAAGAAGGGCAGAACTTTGATAAATAACACGTAACTGTAAAGCCATAAAGATGCAGCTAGCCAGAACATCACTAAATAATTAGTGTTTGATTCATATGGGAAGAAAACAGTGCCAGGTCTATATCCACACTACCTCAAGAGGGAAATCCTTTATGCTGACATCTACAAAAGATTGGCAGTAATGAGGATCCATGTAAATCAAACTGTCATCTACAAGGACAAAACAGAAGACAAGTAATTCAAAAAACACCTTATTATTACACTGCTTACAATCCAATTTCTATGCAGAACAGCTCAAAGAAAAAAAAAAAAAAAAGCCGGTAAGTAACTGCTTGCCAGGCTGATATTCATTGACTGAAGCATAGGTTTTTGCAGGACAGATTAACTTTTGCATAATCAAATATGCTTGTATAAGCAGAATTTTTATAAAGTGATGAGACTGTCATTTAATTTTTGGTGATAAAATTACTTTTACAAACACACAATTATATTCGGGAGTTTGCGTATGAAAAATGTATTGTGCTCCTTCATCCTGACAGCGAGGATATATTGCTTGTCATTTAGGCATCAACTACCACCACTTAAACTAGTAAAAAGTAAATACGTAAATAAGAACTGCCAGATAGCAACAGCAAATGCTCAAGTTCGGTGAAACAGATAAATTATGCCTTGTTTATGCAACAAAGGAAATTAAATGTACATTTTACAGAATCCAATTACTCTGTGGGGTAAATGACAAACGACTGGACTTGGGTAGATATGATGAATTAATAAGGTACCCATTTTGCTATTTTAATCATGCTATTTCCCACTGGTTCGATATTAACTTCCTAACTCCTACAGAAAAATATGCAAGAGACATAACGTATTAAAACACTAACCTTGAAATCCAGCAAAGTAATACGACTGCTTGGGTTTGCCACCAATAATGCCAACGCAATACTCGAGGCTTAAAATTCCCTACAACAAGAACATTAAATAATTAGGACAGTGTTAAACAGAGTAAGTATTTAACTGAATTAAAAGCTTTACTGTTTTCAAGCAAATAGCTTTTTTTTCCCCCCCTTTTTTTTAAAGACTGACTTGGTGACTTCCTGGGGCTTGACTCAATTTTTTGAAGCTTATGGCTGACCCAAAAGAAAACGTACCACCAGATATTCCAGCAAAAGTCCTCCCTTTCCTTGAGAAACCCATACACAGGCTGCATCATTTTTGGGGAGGAGACAAAACATAATGTCATACAAGCTGAGCATGGGTCGCTTAGTCAAAAGGTATCAAAGACTGTGGATTTACAGTGTTCATATACATTTACATTCTGTGGTCCTGGGGACTCTCTTCTTTTTGCATTCAACTGTCTAGAGCGTTAACTTTTGCATCAAGGGAGAAATGCCAGTTGAAGCAAGAGTAATTACAAGATACAGCTCTAAAAACAGCAGCTCAAGATACGGGAGGAGAGAGAGACGCAACAGACAAGCCCCATAAATCTTACTGGATGTTGACTCTGAGGGTAGAGGAATTGGAGCCATCAGTACGTAGCTACTTGGAGATCAAAGAGACACTGCAAATACATCTCATGGGATTTAAAGAGGGACGTGGAGCGAAATATAGGAATCGTTTCAGTGTGGAGCTGTAAAGGAAGAAATACCCTCCTCCAGACATGGCAAAGCGAGGAGCCACCAAGGACAGAACGAGTTGGGATAGGAGCCGTGGGCTACAGTCACACCAGTGCTGCCAGCGCATTTCTGCTCACCCAGGCTGACAGGAGTTGGGTCCTGTAACCCACGTGTCTGTCCTAGCACACAAACCTAGCACACACATCGTAACATAACACAACGTTGATTCTATGGATGTACCTTCCAGTGCTGGGGGAAAGGATTTACCTGTATACTTGCAATTTTGCCCAGGTCAGAACATTGCAGTAGTTTGACTGAAATCCCTCTATCGCCCACAAGCTCTGCAGTCACAGACAGCGGACACCAAAAAAATCCCCCTTGATCGTCTCTCTATTAAAAGTACCTAGCAAAGGGATGGACGAAGGCAGGGAGGACTTTTCTCCCTTTCCTTTCAACATATTTCTACTCTCCTCGCTCTCAGGAGATGAGGTTCTGTTTCTTAGCAGGAGTTCCGTGAACATTCACTCTTGGCTTAATACAGTTCTCCATCAGTTATCCCACCAGCTCCAGTGGGAGCTGCATTTTGCCAACACCAAGCTCTTTGGAAAGCTGAGCCTAACTATTCCAACGCAACTGAAGCCCAAGACCATTAAATACTCTGAAAACTGAACAGCCTTTAAACATCCATAAATCACAGTGGTTTTCTTGTGGCACCAGGGTCCAAGAATTTGGACGCTGGCCCAAACTGAGAGAGCAATCCAGACGACTTATCCGTGGAGCTGAAGTGAAATCTCCATTAGCTGGCAGTCACATCTATATCCTCTCCTCTAAGAGATGAACCATTAAAAGTATAACCATTACATTATCATTGTATAAGGAGGGAAAACTTCTCTCAGCAAAATGATGGATATTTTACGTAGTAATAAGACCAAAGCTCCTCGAGACAAAATTTTCTCTGCTTCGACAATGACAAAGTAATGTCACATAACAAAAACTATGGTACCCCTTACCTGGGACACTAACAAAGTCGGTTTCGGCATGGGATGCATGATTAAAAGGAAGTGCTGCGTATTTAAAATACGAATGAGAAGGCTTTTTAGAAAAGCTCCTCGATGGCTGAGCGCTACAGAGACAGATCAGAGGCCAGGGCTGAAAGAGCTAAGGAGGAACATCCTCTGCCAGTGAGACAAAGAAGGAGCAAAGCTACTTAGAATAATGAATAACGGTTTAATCTATGGGAATTTTCTTGTAAGAGTGAATTATAAAAAATTTATCAATTTTCATCCATAAATATAAAACCCCTTGTAAAAATTACCTCTTGTACTACATTCTAAAATCTGCATTTTTAACTTAAACCCAGGCCCCAAGAAATTTAGTCACTTCTTGTGCCCAGTCAAGCTAGAGACTGGAGTGACTAATCTAGGCAATTGAAAGCCCTCTTATCACAGTCTCCATCATAACACACTGCAGAAAGCGGCACCCGGCTCGCTAAATGAGCAGCTGAAACCACCCCAGTAAAGCCGGGAAACAAGGAAACCAAGATAACATGACTGTGCTATGAACCCATGCCACATGAACGTGTTCTACCCT
>NW_010420440.1:6771-12096 GCF_000710305.1 Buceros rhinoceros silvestris | reverse complement strand
GAGCTAAACTGAGAAAGAAAAGCAATTTAATAGTTCATCACTTAAATAAAAGATTTCATCACTGTCTCCCAAGCCATTAAAAACCAAATGTTTTCCTAAAATTTTACAGAGACAGACTCTCAGGTGTTGTTCATGCTACTACATTGTGCTATTTTCAAAATTACAAGATTTCAAGACAGACAAACAGCAGCATGGACAATGATAAAGCAGCAGGGCCAAGAGAACAACCTCTTCTCCATGAGAAGTGTTCAGGATGACAGCACACTTCCAGCTGTTAGCACCACAGCCAGCAGCTCTGCTGAAAAAGAGGATGGCATAGACCTTCCTCCCCTCTGCCTTCTCCTTGAGTTTTTCTTCTATCCAGTTTGTTTCTATTTGTGGTGTCTGCTTGCTCCTCCTGCATCGTCTTCCTCAGAAACACTCATCCTGATATCCAGAGAGTTAAAAAACCCCCTTGAAGTAGTGACTAAAGATAAAAAAAAATTCTATTCCCTCTCATAAGAACAAGACAAAAGAAAATGGGAAGAACAGACAAGCAACAACCTTAAACCATTTGACATTTATGAAAAGGAGAAAAGGAATAAGGATTTTGGCAAATTTATATTTTAAAATGCTGACGGATACTTAATACAGCACAACTCTTAACAGCATACGTAACTAAATTACCATGTGTAACTGGAGCCCCTGCATTAATGTCTTCTCAGGTAGCGACTTTAGGAGCAGGACAGTTATCGCTGCTTCACCAAGGGACACCATGTGCTCTGCAATTATGTCTGATCTTGTAATAGGGAAATTTAAAATCTGTAAAGTCAAACTTTACAACCTTCGACTGTAAAATCACCACCACACATTTAATGGGGAGAAGATGAACACCATGAAGTCGTTTCTCATATTGCCTAGTGCTACTGTTTGAAAAATGATTGAGCTCTCGTTTCATACCTTTACAAACTCTAAGTAGTCCGTGTTTGTTCTCTCTCCACCGAGTCTCACAGGAACTAATATAATTACAGCTTTTGTGTCTGCTTTTCCAGAATCCATAAGAGAGCACTGTCTGTCAACAACATCTGAACTGTAGACTGAAAGGAGACACACGGAAATATTCACACTTAAAATATAACCACTAGCTTTACACAGATACACCTACAACATGTCATCACTTAGTCTGACAAAATAAAACTCACAAAGTAAACTTCTCCAAAATCTTACTGCCCTCCTGATACACAGTTCAGTTCCTGAGAAAAACAGTGTTATGCCTCCTCATTTTCAGCAACATTTTGCAGAATGGGAATCTGCTGCTGCTGCTGAGAGAAGATACAGTGCCAAGGAAATGCAGACAGGGTAGGTTAGGAGAAAGCCAGTAAATATTTATTCACTTCATAGACACTTCTTCTAAAAGGAGTCATTTAAAACTGGAAAGCCAACAACTACATGCTGAAGAAAAACAGACAATAATTGATTTTAATAAATATTCAAGTTCTCTGTTACAAAGTTAACAGTCATTGAAAATGAGTGAAAAAATGCAATGTAGCATTATTGTCTATTCCCTCCGAACTATGAGAGACGCGAAAATCATCACCAGCACAAAGAGGTGAAACATTAATAGAATTTTTAGTTCACACTGTCATTGTAACTCAAGTGAAACGGGTTTGTAAGGTCTGATTAAACTAGTTTGATTGGTCACCCAGCGATGTTGCCCTCTGTCCTACCCAAGAACAGTTACAATATAACTAAAATTCCCGGCAGCCAAACCTGGCTACTGTAGTAATACCTTGTGCTTAGATCTGAAAGACTCTAGTCATCAGTGTAAAGTCTCACCGCAGGTTTCGCTTATCTTGTCATCATTTTCCGCTGCTGAACAGCCAGAGCTTTAAGCTCCTCTGCCCGTTATTGATTATTTAAAACACTGGAGCAGCAGAAAGGTTACCACTAGCTCGGGTTCACCATCCTGCTCACACCTTTGAGCTCCAAGCGAAAATGACGCCTTATGAGTCTAGGAGGTTGGCACAATGGGCTTTTTCCATTAGGAAAATGGGTAAAAGAAAATGCTGAGATGCAAAAGACAAATAGGATTTAATCAACAAATCCAACTGAAGTATTCTTCAGGTGTTTGGATGTTTTTTGGGGGTTATTTTTAATAAGATACAGAAGTTCTTACTAGCTTACTGCTAAAATGACATTGAAGAGAGTACAGAACAGATTATTAACTGATTTAAATCCAAACTACTTGTGAGGGTTTGGAATTCCACTGTAAGACAGCAAACAATGAATGTACAAAGCTTTCCAGTTGTGACGTCTGATTCTCAAAAAGAACAAACATCTGCATGTATCAAGAACCCCTTTGTCTACATAATCCCAATTTCGAGGACCCATTTTTGAGTTTATTTTTTTCCTTTAGAGCTCTATTGTTAAGTGCTTACAGAAGGGCATAAAAAGCATCTAAAATGTTTGCAAAAATCTACAGAATCACATTTACCTGTACAGTCTTGAGCAACATAGACTGTTACTCCCTGGAGCTCAGGGTCTCGGGCTTCTTCAACAGCTTTTCTACGTATAAACAGAAAACTACTTAACTCATCTCTGGGTTTAAAGAAATTAACAGTAAATAAACATAAATTATTTGATTTGCAGAAACAGGTTGGGTTTAATTGTTTGAGGATTTTTTTTGTTTTGGGATTTTGTTTTTTTGTTTGGGTTTTTTTGTTAAATTCAAGACACCTTCCATTCCTGATAAACTCAGATGGGGGGCATTTTTTTTTTGTTCATTTGGTTTTTTTAAACACTGGATACCAACATGTTTTTTCCAAGTAAAGATGACAATGTCTGGCTACATAGAAGAAACAATGAAAACCACAAAAAAAGGCCCAAATAAATACATCAACGTACAATGAAATCCATATTCATACCTAACTGAATATTAAATCCATATTCATACCTAATTTCTTTTGGTTTATAATACATTTCTGTCCTGTATATTGGAATAATTAAGGATAAATTTGCTGACAAAAGCGTTATTATTGATAGATCGCTTTAGTTGACCTCAGGTCAGAGAACTAGCCACAAATTAGCACTTGATGTCAACGGAAATAAAGGCCAGCACATACAAAGCTGCAAGGTTTCACCCAAGCCTTCAGAGATAACTGGATTATGAGGCTATCCTCAAAAGAGTAAGAGTAATGGACTAAAAAGAAAATGTATGTCAATAGTCTTAAGCATGATCGTCAATCAAGGATGATATTTGTAAAGAAATTAAACTTCAAAACAGAAGATTAGCCCTTCACTTCAGTACAGGCTCGCATTAAATGGCCACTATCGGTTTATTTCACACTCTATTTTGAGGAACTGTTTAACCCAGTCATTCTGGAATTATGAGAGCACTATATGTTGTTAGTGCTGCTAGAAGAAAGGAGGTCTGGGAAAGGAAACGTTCGCAGGGTTAAAAATCACCGACGGGCTTGTGTTGGATGTAATTCTGGACCAAATCCCACCCCCACGGCTGTTAGGTAATTTACTGCAATTTAAAGCAAGCAAAAAGAGTTCTGAACAGTTGCTGTTATTAGAATAAAAGAGAAGACATAAATAATGCTAACCTCTCACACTAATGTATGCACACCCATATATACACCTGATTATTCCAGTACAGATTAATATACTTTTACACTAAATATCAAATTCTTCTATTCACGGGTATATAAACGTATGAACTTCGGCTTCTGCTGCTTACATGACTCATTAGTGATCCAGTTTATAGGTAAACTGGAATACACTAAAAACATAAGCCTAAGTCTATAAAAAAAACCCCAAACAAACCAAAAATTAGGTAACATTCAAAGAAATGGCATGTAAAGGCACACAGTATGCAGAAATTTGACTTTCGGCTTTTTTTTAAACCGTGCTGAATGTCACAGACCCTTTACTTTTACTGTGAGATAATTATAATATTAATAGTCCCACGCATTTACAGTTTCACAAGAATTTGATATGTGCAAAGAAATGCTGAAAACATCAATTTTAGCTCTGACATTTCATTACACTATCAGTACATTACAGCCCCCAGGTTACAGTATTAAAAAAAAAAAGTCTATAATGTTATGCGTGTCCCAAGGTTGAAAGAGTGGTTAGTTTTTAGAACATTTCATTAAATGCAGCTCTGCTTAAAATCTTGAGTTTGGAAGAGGTCCTTGGGACTTGCCGAAAGTACAGGAAAACAGGATTGTTGGGTTTTTTCCTGAAATAAGATTGAATAAACCCCAGAGTTCAGTTCCTGCACCTGCTACTTCCCCTCCTGTCTCTGAAAAACTTCTGGAATTGCTACCAGTAAGGACATCATACAAAGCCAGTAACAAACGGTTCAATGCTTCATGAAGCTGAAGTAATCTCATGACACTTTGAAATGCGTAAGGCAGGATTAACAACAAAAAATAAAGGTATTCTTACCTTAAAATGTGGGCCACAACTGCAGGCCCATACCAATCCCCTGCAATTTTTCCAGACTTCTTTCCATATTCTATTAGCTGATGTAAGCCGAAAGCTGCCAGCGGAGAGTCGCCAAACCAAGAAATTATTTTTCGATGATAAACCTCATTTCTCCTTTCATTATCGTCACGGTTTCTCTTTAATCTTCCCTGATGGTGATTTGACAGGATCTTGGGTTCTCTTTCTGCTGTAAGCGATGCTTCAAACGATGCTGTCAGCTTTTTCACTGTATGGGCTGTCCATGATTCAGCATCTGAACTGTCGATGTCCAACGCATCTGGCCAGACCCAGGCTGCAGCAAGAAATTTTAAGATGCATATTAGGCTTCATATTAACTTTTTGGTTTAATCAGCAAAGCACATCCCTTTCTCCCCCACGTTCCTTAAACCAGTAATACCTATTTCACACACTGAGATGCAAATGTCAGTGTTAAAATGTAAACAAAGAACTCCAGTGGAGTATGATTTGCTTTCATTTTCTGTTCAATGACAGGTGAAACGAAATACTACAAACAGGCCATTTGTCAGCAAATCACGCCACCAGAGACAGACGATCCCAGACAGTTAAATATACAAGATGTACCTGATTACAGGGCACCAGTTAGAACTTCCTTACATACCAAAACCAGGAAAGGTTGCTATTCAGTACAGCTAAAAAGTTTTAGCCTTGTCAAACAAGAAGTTTCAAAAACTGATTTTAATTCTTCTGCTTTGACAGTTATTAAAAAACCAGGCAACCCTGAGGAATTACTCGTGTAAAAACAAACTCTTCTTCCTGGCAAAATGTCAAAGCAAACTGGCAAAAAAATAGACAAGATTTCTTAATTCACTCAATTTGTGAATTCTTTTCTTT
>NW_010420440.1:4764-6695 GCF_000710305.1 Buceros rhinoceros silvestris | reverse complement strand
TTTCCCTAGGTTACAAGGCCAACGTGTTCAAACATTATTCAGCACAAGATCTACAGTCTGCATCTCCAGCCAAAGGTTTCTCTAACAATGCACTCCACATGCAGTGTTCTTGCACCGTAGTGATGTTCAGCACCACCAGCTAGAGAACAGTAACGTTTCCCTCATCAGATGACTGATCTCTTCCACAAGTTCAAACAACATGGAGCATGTGAGGAAACCTCCGAAACACGTTGATCAAGACAAATCCTGAAGGTGTCCAAAGAATACCCCTAAAGGCAAGGGGAAGGCTGCCACGTGCAACCAAGCATCCAACCCTGCAGGTGAGGTGCTTTTGCTCAGTGAGCTGGATTTGGGTAAACCCCTGGAGGTCAGAAAGCTACCAAGAGCGCAGTGAGAGGACAGAGAGCACAATCTGCAGCTCTCCTCGTATTCTTCCTTAAGTATCCATGTAAAAGTCTTGGAGGAACAAAGAGGAAGCACAGAGACAACTATATTTTAATTCTACAATCTACCTTGGGGCTCCAGTATGGTCAGAAGTATTGCTGGTAATGTCCACAACCCACATCACCCACTCTTGTTACAGCGTGACAGCCATCCCACCCATATCAATGCCTATCAGCACAAGTGACATCCACTGTGAAACCTCGCGTTCATGTCCCATTGCAGACTCGGGCAGACGCATGTGTAAGCTCAAACAACATCCCAGGCCCTGCTATTCCTGCACTGTGAGCTTCAAATTTAAGTTGCTGTCTTAAGCACAAAGTAAAAATTTACCAGTATCTTAATACTTCAAATAAAAACTCATTTACAACATCATTCGGCAATATCTGGAACATTCTACATAGCAGCGGAAGTGTTCCAGCTAGTATCTGCAGTCAAGTTTTGCTTTGTAACAGAAACAATACCATTACACTAGAATGAAAACATCTCTGGGAGAAGAGTAAACAGCAATGAAAAACTTCATGTAAACACTTAAATATGTTTCAAAAGCTACCCAGGCCTCATAAAAAGCTTTTCAAAAGATAATTCACCAGCTGTCAGAAGACCAAGTGATGAGAAAAGTGGTCCAGAAAGACCACACACACTCCATTTCGCTATGCACTTGTATTGCCACAGAAACTCTAGTACTCTGGAATCACCACATCGCTTTCCAAGTTAGGATACACGGGGGACAGTGCAAGGAATTCTGTGTAACCATGGATTTTAAAGACATAAACCTGGGGCTTTTTTGTTTGGGGTTACTTTAGAATGAGCCATTACACTTTTCTTATTCACAGGCAGTCTTCTGATCAGATGGTTCATTGTTTTCAAATGTACATTTAACAAAAGTTACATTTCAGGGATTTGTGTTCTCAGCAGAAATATTTTCATACGTATTGATATTTGCACTCTGTTGAAAGAGATAATGAATGTTTTATGACTTAAGTATCGACAGCAAAAGGACCATTCAGTCAGCCGAGCTGACAGTTTGGTCACGACACTGCCAAGAAAGACGACTTTGTGATGCAGCTGGTTTGGGACTATGCTCACAGCTTACATCGTATTTGCACAGTGAGTACAAAGTATTATCAAAAC
The DNA here is from genome assembly GCF_000710305.1 of Buceros rhinoceros silvestris. Classification (NCBI taxonomy): domain Eukaryota; kingdom Metazoa; phylum Chordata; class Aves; order Bucerotiformes; family Bucerotidae; genus Buceros; species Buceros rhinoceros. The sequence goes on along the minus strand of NW_010420440.1, from coordinate 5,120 downwards.
TGGCTTTCAGAACTATCTTGTACTAAAGCATTCCTGGGATCCAACAAACGGCTGAGTAAACAACACACTGTGTTCTCTCTAACCGACACGCCTGGGTGGCTTCAGGCTCACGTCTTGGATCATCTTGACAAGCAGTGCTGACAAAGGACACAACCTGAAAGGGGCAATGGGGTAGATTATGAAAGTGACTTAGAGGAGGATGGAGAGAAAAGGTGGTTAGCTATGAGAACCAAAAATACCTCTAGGGAGGACATGGCTCAGCTTGGAAGAACAGGGGGGACATGACTTCTAAAGCGACTTCTTTCAAACAGATGTGACTGAGAGGGTATTTTGAGATAGACAACGATAAGGGAAAG
>NW_010420440.1:0-4688 GCF_000710305.1 Buceros rhinoceros silvestris | reverse complement strand
GGAAAGAGGGACGTTCCTCTGCAAGAATAAGGGGGGAAGGGAGGAAATGAAAGAGTGAAGATTTCAACACCAAGACTGATGTACTGAAGTTACATTAGAATCCTTCTATTAACTCAGTATATTAATACTAAAAGAAATTGAATAATGTACAACTTTAAAATTGATAACAGAACATCACTTTAGCCGTAGCTCACAGCTATGGGCTGTGGAACTCATTTCCAATTCTTGAGTTCAAAAGACGAGCAGGTTTCAGGAGATCTGGACACTTGCATGGATAATAACACCACACAGACAGGGGGTAATGAATTTGTGTGATGTTTTACTTCACAGTTAGCTTCTGCAGGGTATTCCAGTATTCCCTTGCTCAGCAATGGAAGAGTAGGACAGCTAGGTCACTGCTCCAGGTAACAACCCCAGTATTAGTGAAGAGTCCAGAGCCCAAACCAGCTTGCGCTGGTAAAGACCATTGCACTCTCTACAGAGCACCCACACTCATTGTGTCGAATATTGAGATCTTCTCTTACAACTTACCTCTGCCAAGAAAATGCAGCATAAGGCCCTGAGCCAGCAGCATTTGACCAGTTCTCAGGGTGCACCCCCAGCCACAGTCTGTGGTTAACGCAGACCCCTTGATCTGAGGAAATTCCTCTCTGTAAGTCAGCCATATTCTAGAAATAAAATCTTTACGGAACTCCTCAACGTTTCCTGAAATCTCTGTGTTGATTTTGTCAAAATTGGACCCATCCGCCGAGAGTTCACCAGACTCTGTAAGGAAAGCACAATTTAAGTTATAATTTGGTACGGCACTTCTGTTATTAGAAGGAAAGTAAAAAACACGCAAGTACTCTGTTAGGAAAACAGGGCAAACTTGCAAAAACCATCAATTGCTTCAAGTGGTGGTGTTGTACGTTTAAACGGCTATTTTCTAAGCTTGTAATATTTACATTTTGAATTGTTAATTGTTAACGATTGACTTTCTAGACGATTAAATACCTCCACAGAGCTCCTGCCAGCTGAGTCTGGACCGAGTGAAGTGCTATGTACGTACCATCAGTTTTGAAGTGGTAACATTTTCCCAGCAGAAAGACCGGAGAGTTTCTACTGAAGTAAGTCTTTGTTTTTAACACCCAACCTAAAATAGATGCAAAATACAAGTATGTGACTGAAGTATTCCTGAACAGAATTGCTAATAGCATCTAGTTAAGCCAAAGGTGAGCATTGAAAGGAGGATACAGAGGCGATGTACTGAAACCGGGTTTTGCTTCCATAAATAACAAAAAGTTTAATAGTTCTGCAAAAGACAGATTAGAAGTAAAAAACAAAAACAAAAGCAGAAGTAAAGTATCTTTTCATCTTGCCAGACATCGCCACGGCTCGGATATGAGAACCAAAAAAATTTATCAGAAACCTGGTGGAAATCTGAGAAACCTCAGACCTAGAGGGAAAGCTGAAAAATTAAGGTTAAGGACAGATTAGTAAAAGACATGCTTGAAAATCTGGTTGCTTATAAACAAACTACTGATGTTCAACCGTGGAAAAGTATTACTCTCAAGCGTGTGAAGTAGATTCTCCAGCGGAGTTTGTATTCCACACACTACCCTATTTCTTCCAGAAAAGTGCATACAAAAAACCCCATCTTTGTGCAGATGATTCCATATTATCCCTGTTTAGAAGTCTATGTGAATCTGGAGTCATTTACATGATGTATTTACTGTTTTCAAAATAAGTCATTTAAAAAGAGATTACGCAAATTTATTTGAAAAATGAAAATCTAAAGAAATCTGTTTACTTGGGCTGTTTGGAGAATCAAAGTACAAACGGTTTCAAGGGCCCTGCTGCATTTTCATTATTAATATTAGTTAAGTTTCTGAATCACGACCCCATCTGTGTCCACCAGAAACACTGTGTCAACAGAGACAGGATCTTACCACACACAGTTTCACTTACTGTATTTCATGTTGTGCCATGCAGACATAAACTTTGATTTTATCTTTTCTACTTCATCTGTCCCTGTGGCCTCCATATTCAAGTTCTAGAGAAAAAGCCATCGCTGTCTTGTAAGACGTTGGATCTTGCTACTGTGAAAACAAAACCATAAACATAGCCACGGGCACTGAGGACACCGGGTATGGTATCACACTGGCCCATTCAAGTACTTAAGCCTAACACGACCAGAAACAGCAATAAACCTGCAGGCTCCTCCACTACCAGGGATTGGGAAGCAATCACATCTTCCATGAATAAGTAATAAAATAATTTAATTCCAAATATACACCAATAAAATTACTACACTAAGCCAAATAAAATGTAACATTCTCCAACAGCTCTCTGTTGCACAACAAACTGATGCAGAGCAGCTAACTTGTGCTGCCATAGGAGTACGCTCATCCTAACTGGCAGGGGAACGAAGAGCTCCAATGCTTTTCGCTAAACAGAATAAATGCTATTCTTTTCTGCTGAATAGAACATAATAATCACCTTTCCCCCCTCAGCAGGGGCTCTGAGCACCAGTAAACAAATCTTGGTTGAAAACCAGCATTACTTTCAGATTTCTCATAGAGAATTTTCTAAGCCAAAGTTTAGAGGCCTTGGAGGAATTGAAAGACAAAGCGCAAGATGCTCTCCCGTATGTGCGCAAAGGAGACAACGCGTAGTACTGAGAACGCGTGTAGTAACAGGGATGTAATTTTGCACAGAATTAACTTGCTAGAGAGACAGCGTCATGAGAGGATTAGAATATTGTCATAAAATTTGTGTTTACATTACATTGCTTCTAACTAGCACTTGCAGTGATAAGATTCTCTTCTGATTTGGCCGTGGTGCCTGCACTAGTCCAGCTGTATGACACGAATGCGAGTGGCAAAATGGTGGTAAGAACCATGCAGTGCACATGAGTTCTGTAAAAACGGCCTATAAATTTGCCAAGATGGGGAGTGAAAGGAATGCACTTTTTTTATTGACTGTTTTCTGAACAGGAAGATGTGACTGACTTCACCTTAAAAGCAACCTAAACTGGTAATAACACAGAAAGAATATATACTACCTTGATCCCTGAAATCCAAGGACAAGGGACACAACTCCCTTGCGTCCACCTGCACCATTTGTAACAGGAAGTTTTATATTTATTAATAGATAGCTGGAAAATTAATTTATGGGTCCTGAGGGAGGGCAAGGAGAAGAGCACCGCAGAGCGCCCAAGCCATCCCTGGCATGTTTTTCCACTATTCTATTTTATTATTTCATAAAAAGTCTGTCAACAACTTCTGGATGGAACAAGAGACAATGCGAGCTCACAAACACAGTGGAAGAGTGACATCTTTTTGCTAGTGAAAATAACAAACGGCTACAACCCTGTTATGACTAGCTGGGGTTTTGTAGGGGAAGGAACAGAGAGACAGTTTAAGACTGGGTGTTAATTTCCTGCCTTTTCTCTTTTTTCTTTATGAAAAAACCAGGAAAGACTGACTGTATCACTGACTCTAGCCAGCAAACTGGTAAGATGAACTTCTTCAAGGAGTTGAGCCTGTCCTCTCGTGATCAACCAGTGACAGTCATTTACGCAGAGGCCACTGATGGCCTTAAAAGCCAGCACCGAGAAAAGCTCCCTCTGGCTAAAATGAGAAATGGAACAAACTCTACTGTTCCAAGAGAGCCTGAAGGAAAAATTACTGAAATGAGACAGAAGCTCATTTTCCTTTAAAAGACAATGGTCATCACAGCACATTTTTCTTTCATCCCGTTACATTTCTTCCCCAGCATTATGCTGAAGATGTGAGAAGGACTTCCAAGAAGAATGTGAACAGTAAACAGGCACATTTATTCCACTGGAAAAACGCAAGCTCTCCCATCAATGTAAGAAGGCATCTGTAATAGTTCCACTGAAATTAAAGGAACAGCATCAGGAGGAAGTCACAGGGAACAGAGAGTCAAGCCCAGCAGGCACAGAGCAACCCCCGTTACTAGATTTTAAGCTAATGGGTTTATACTGGAGTGGTCTCATTTCAGAGGTTATCTAGAACGTACATCACTAGGACGATCTTACTTCATAGAGCAGCAGGATGCACCTCTTAAAGAAAAATAAAGTCCTGTCCTCTCGGAGCACCCAGTACCCAGTCTCTGAGGGGGCTGTTAACGGCGATGGAAAAAACCCCTCCCCAACAACAGAACGTGTTTCATTAACGACAGAAAAGCAACCTGACCTGCCGTTGCAGCCGCAGTGAAAGGGATGAACGGAGTCGAAATGTGACTCTTTATTAGTTCATTTAAGTATGAAGAATGAAGAGTCCCTCCCTTCACTTTTCTCCTACCTGCGAAGAAACTGAACTAGCACCAAACCCGTGTCGTCCCCCGCCCCCACCCCCCGAAGTCCCTGACAGAATAATGCCAATGTCCTTTTTAAGGAGTCACCCCTTTTCTAGCTAATTAAACGCGAATTAAGACAGCTAGAAACAGTGCCTTGTAAAGGGCAGGTGAAGAAACCAGCTCTTCTCCTTAAATCCTGCAGCACAGATGACACGTTTTACCCATCCAGGATGTAAAGCCAAGCAAGAGCTGCTCGCGGAGAAGCCGCCTCTGCTCGCTCGTTACACCGGCTCTCCACGGCCGAGGGGAGGCCGGTCTTTGTATCCCCACCGTGACTCCTGCGGGCTTTGTCAGCAGACGGCCGCGAGGGGGATGGATCCCGAACC
>NW_010420439.1:0-15882 GCF_000710305.1 Buceros rhinoceros silvestris | reverse complement strand
GGGGGGCTGCGAGAAGGGGACAAGTACTGGGACTTTGCGGGGTGGGGGGCGGTCCCTGCGGCTCAGAGCGGCTGATCATTGTGGGCGCGGGGAGCCGGTCGCTTTACTCGTGGGAAAAACTCGCCCCGTGGAGGTGCTTCCACTCTCTGCAAAGGATTCTGTGCCCCTGTGGCATTAGTCCTTAAGCAGTTGCTGGCTCACAGGCGCGTAGTTCAGTAATCACGTCAGTTACATTCTGTTAAGAAAATAGGTCAAAGTATTTGTCTTAATGTTGCGGACACACTTAGTGATGCTGATTACGGTGTTTGTGACGGCTGTGTTAAAAGCCCCGGCACATTCATGCCCATACACCGTTTTCACTAGTAATATGTTGCCTGTGTATCTTTCCGTTGTTTTGGGGTCTGTCAGATTTTCATAGCACTTCATCTGAATGTTATGCCTTTTCTTATATCAAGTGGAACTGTTTCTCCATATGCCTACACTTGCAAGAGAAACTTCCTATGATACCAATATGAAGAGAGTCATAGCTGTCTATATTTTCCACATATGTGGTTTACAAAGGAAGTGATGCCTTGAGTGGTTGTAATATATCAAGTAGTATTTTTGCATGCAACGCCCTATTTCTTGTCTATCATTCATCCCCACGATGGCAACTGCATGGTGTAACAAGTTCTAAGAATAATTTACCAAATAACTGAAGTAATAAAAATATTTTGGTTACCTTCCTGTTGTTTGTAACATCACAGGGATTTTTGCTGTAAAACAGATTCTTGTGTAACAGTTATCATTGCTTTGCTGAGAAGACTGGCTCTGATAAACTGATTGTTTTCGCATGGTACTTTCCAAAGTATTAAGTGTAAACGTTCTGAAATGTTTACTTGTGGATTGTCTGTTTGGTAGTGTGCTTAATAGTGGAAGAGGATGATACAAGGAGGTGTGGTACACAGTGCTAGCACAGTTTTTCTGTGAGCAAGATTGCCCGATCATAGGACTTTACTAATAAATATTCTAAGGTGTCTTCTGAAAGAGCCTTTTATTTTTCTTGATTGTGATTATGCCATGATTATGAAGTATCTGATATTTGCTAATTTACAGGGAGTATGGGATTTCTCTAAGAGCAATTCCATTGCTTGGATTGGGACCGTTCTTGAGAGTAAAGCTTATTCAGGTCAGTTTTCAGGATCAGGTCATATGCTGATGCCAGTATGAGTGACAGAGTGACTAATAGTCCAGCTGAAGTCACACTGAGTTGCTATGGCTGAGCCTTCTGAAATAATAAAGGTCAGGCTGGCTCCTCAATTATACCAATAACAACCTATTTGTTGAAATTTATAATGGTCTGAAAAAGTTAATTGCAACCCTAAGCCTGCTATTTGAGTTATATTTTTCTCTCACAACTTGCTTTGAATAACAAAATTACACGCTTGAGTTTTAATGGTGGGGGATAAATATACAAAGTGTCTGAGTTTCACAAATGTATGTCTAAAAAATAATAGGTTATGCGAAGACATTGCCAATTTAAAATCTGAGTTGCTAGGAATGTAGAACATGCAGAAGACACGACATGTCTCTCTAGCTTTTATAATATACCATGGCTGAAGCCGAGCTGTGTTGATCTTGATGGGCTGAATGCATGTAAATGGGGTAGATCATCAAAAACGGGAAGTTCATCACGGTTACTCTGAAACCTCTTGAAATACTCCCTCCAGCTGGGCTTATGCCCATTTTTGGGGTATGGGCTTGCCTTGTGACTTTCTAGTTAGAAGGTTTAATTGGCTGAAGAACTGCTTCCTGGGTACTTTTTGTCATCTTACTGTGCATGCTTTTAGGTGATGCTGGTGCTGTAATCATGGAGTGCAGTAATAACAGGTCTGCTTTCTGGAAATTACATCTGTACTCTAGTCTGATCCAGATTTGGTTTATCTCTCTCTGTGACATTCTTTTTGTTGGAACAAAATCACTTGTAGGGCCAGATCTGTTGTTTTTTTCATGCTGGAGTGTGTTCCCCTCATACTTCATTTAGACTGCGGGTGTATATGGATGGATGGATGGATGGATAAAATTGTTTGAGACATTCAGAAAGCTTTCGCCGGTTCTCTTAACAAAACTCTGTAAGGGAAGCTACTGAAGATAATCAGAGATACTGTTGCCATGACCCCAAAACCTGCTGGGAGACAAGTTTTGTTATGGTAAAATCCTGACCATTTAAAACACCCCGGAATACTTCAAGATTATGTACCAAATCCAGTATTATATACTTCCAAATTAAATGGAAAGAGGGGAGGAAGAAGTGAAAATCAGCTGAAGACACAAACTGCTATGGACTGGACAGAATGAAAAAGGACTTGTCATTACTCTAGGTAGTCCTGACCCAGCCAGGTGAATAGCCCAAATGTCCACAAATGACATTCAGTTATCACAAACAGAAATCTAGTGTCTCCTGAAAATGTTAAAATTGCCTGCAGATTTTCACATCATTACATCAGCTAGTGAAAGGGAATACTTTGGGACTGTACACAGCTCAGGGTAGACCTCTGCTGTTTGACTCACTTGCAAACCAGGTTTTAAGAACTGGAATACCGTAACGTACTTCTGTGTTGTGATGCCTTCGGAGAATTTCGTAGTACAGCCTAGTGAATATGGTGTAATAGTGGTTATCTCAAAAAGGATTATAGAAGGCTCTGAGATGAGCAAGGAGAAAGAGTACGGACAATCTATAACGAGTCTCAGGAGGTTTGTCTGTTTACCTTAAAGAGGTTGGAACAAAAGTATGGAAAGTACTGGCACACAGTGCTCATGCAGATAGAGAGTTTCTCTTCTTATTGTGTCGCAACAGAAAAACAGGTGGACAGTCAATGAAGCTGAAAAGCCATCAATGAAAAACTGATAGAAAAAGGAATAATTTTAAAGAAAACACATTATTTTTCTTGAGATCAAGAATTCAAGGGCTTGTAGATGATAGCAGTGACAAGATCTAGAATTGTAGTAATTTGGGAAAAATATTGGAGACAATATTAAACTTCGTTATTAAGAATTCAAATTAGCCCCTCTTAGGCTGGGTGGGGGATTCTTCCTGAGGGTTTCTTGTGCCTTCCTCTGTAGTGTCTGCCCACCTTCACAAAGAGGCTAGGAGTGTGTCCTGATCTAATTTGGCAGTTTCTATTTTACTGAAATTCTCACTATTGACTTTCAGGATAACTAATTATGTGAATAACTGCTCTCCAGTCTGAATCAAATGTTTGTATTTGTCCCATGGGTGCTATTTTGCAGCATCTGATTTGATTTCTCAAATGCAGAGGCAGAGGGAAAGGAACACATGTAAGATGAAGTCAGATTGTAGAATCATACTCTGATGCTGCTAAGTCAATAACAGTTCAATATTTCTGAAATCCTAGTTATCAACAAGAGGTGTGCTAACTGACTGAATTTTTTTTAAAGTTAACACATAGGGATCAAAGAATTTAATTTAAAAGCTCCACGGAATTTGTAGTTCCCAGTGACAACCTTTTTGTTGCGTGGAGATCAAACCGTTGTTAGGGCTGTATTAGCAGTGCTGTTCTCTTTCATGAAGATTAAGTAAATTACCATGATTTCTGCCTCTAAAAGCCTGTGACTTCAGTTTAATAGCAGAGGCAAGTTTGGAGGTGCACAGCTATATTTTATCAGTAGGAATTAGGTTTCTAAATATTTTAGAAGTGTAGTCCCTAGAAGTTTTCCTGTTCTTGAGAAATGCAGGTGTCACTAAACTCTTGAACTGTCTTGCTGATGTAGATGGAAGACTCGTCTATTATTATTGTAGCAATTGTCAGGGTGCTTGTTGCCACCTGAAATGTGCACAGCTAGTACGTTTCTCTCCATTAACTGAATCTATTTTGTGGTGATTCAGTATCACAGCTTGCCATTATGTGATTAGTATTTTAAATACACTCGTGTGGGCTTGAGCCAGCTATCTCTACTTTGCAATCTTTGCCTCTTCCTACAGATCGCCAGCTTCTACTCCTGCAGGGAATTTCAAATATCCTTAGCAAGTGTTCCTAAATGCAGTCTTGTTATGGACAAATCAGGATTATATGGGCCCCTCCCTCCTTTTAGATGTCCAAGAGACTACCTGGCCTCCCACTTTTATTCATTTGCCTTCTTTGTGTGCTTACAGATGTTACTCTACCTGCAGAAAGAATGTTGAGAAAATAGTATGTACTTTCAGCTCCTCTCATTTCTCTTTAGTAGGAATTGACTGCAGTCTGTGGTTCATGGCTTGTTGAAACACACATTTCTATGGGACTTTAACTTTGTGAATAATTCCAGGTTGTTCCAGTGATGACTTCTAAGTGGCATACTGTCATTCAAGTGAAAGGGAAAGGTAGTGTCCAGTAACTGGAGTTCTCTGTACGTGCTCCTCCCTGCTACTTTAAATACTGGTTTCCTATTTTTAATGTTTCTTCAGAGTTATTTCAAAATTAGCAAAACAAACCATACAGTTTTGATGCCCAGAATTTCAATGTAGTACTCATCCAGCATGTAGCACAGTAGGTCTTGACTTGGACATGGAATTTAAGTGCTATTACCAATATAAGTAACGTATGGGAACACATTGGCTTACGAATATCCTTTTATATCAGAAAGTATAAATGAGTATGAAAATGCCCTAGTTACTGAACTTTGATAGCCTTTCAAGGTTTAGTGTTGGTTTTAACTAATTAAAAGTATGAGCTTTTTACCTTTACCTGATTATCGGCTATACAGCTAAAGACCAGTGTTTCCAGATGATCCCCAATATTCTTCCCTGTGATCTGCTTTTCCTATGCTGATGACTATGATTTCCTGTGCTGATGCTTTCCAGTAGATAAATACTGAATGTAATGCTCTTATAACTAATGTGAGGCTAATGGTGGTATCGTTCCTGTTGCTGTTCCAGAGGTCACATGATTTTGTGAGAATCTTGCTTTTCAGGGGAAAACATGGAGTAACCTCCAGATGTCTTGCTCTGGGAGAGAAACTTGCATAGCTGCCCCAGGGTCAGTCTATAGGTGAATCCCCCTCTGCAAAAGCTTAGAAGTAAAAATTTGTGCTTTATGTTTTATTTTTGTTATTTTTTTTTTTTTTAAAGCTAGGCTTATGGTGAGATGTCTTGCTCTGGGAGAGAAACTTGCATAGCTGCCCCAGGGTCAGTCTATAGGTGAATCCCCCTCTGCAAAAGCTTAGAAGTAAAAATTTGTGCTTTATGTTTTATTTTTGTTATTTTTTTTTTTTTTAAAGCTAGGCTTATGGTGTTAGAGGCCTGATTAATTTTTTTTTTTTTTTTTTTTTACTACTCTTGATCGGCAATAAAAAATCCAATTGAAAACAAAGCAATTAAAGCCAAAGCAAATGAAGAATAGTTCTCTCCTTTAAACCCTTTTAATTTTTTTTTTTTTTTTTTTTACTGCTCTTGATCGGCAACACTAACATAACTAATAGCTTTGCTAACAAGAAAAACCTAGGAAAATGTGCCGAGTCCTACAGGCAAAAGAAAACAATAGTAATGAATTGCGCTGGAGATTTAAAAGTGCTGTGGCGTTGTTTCAAATATCAGCTCTAGTTGTCTGCTGCAAGTTTAACCAATGTGTGGTTATACACAAAACAGGGGTATTACTGATTTATGTCCACATGACAGCTCACATGAAAACTCCTAAAGCCATGTCCCCATATATATAGTATTCACTGTAACTGAGAACTGTCCCCAGAGACAATCTCTTAAAATAGTACAGAGACCTAATCATAAGCCTGCAGTTGGATGTCTCTGAATATTACAGATGTTTCTCATTAGACAGGGAACCCATTGGCCCCCTGTGGGCTTTAACTCTGTGTGGTCTTGCAGCTGAGAACGAGTATGGAATAGCACAGTCTGACCATGGGAGACAAGGCAGAGGAGTTCAGGAGATGAATACTGAGTAGCTGAGAAGATGCCACATGAATAATTAAAGAAACAGGACATTGAAAAATAGCCAACATTGCAGAAGTTTCTTTTTCAAGACAATTCCAATAGAGAATAGACATGAAGGATTCTTTGGATTTTGGCGGGTGTTAAGAAAAGTATGTTTTGGCCAATGCTAAGGAGGAAGCTGGTTCCTGTTTAATATAGAATTTCATTCATTACAAATTTTAAGTTTTAAATTGCCTACTGGCAAGGCAAGCAAATTGTAATTTAAACTGGTTTACTAAACAGGTTGAATTGTTTCATAAATATTAAGTAAATAGTAAATGTTTAGTGAACATTTAGTAACTTGTTTACTAAATAATTTTAATTGTGTAGCATTAAGAAAGCACCACTTTTAACTAGGCAGCTGGATAAATATTTTATATTTTGTATATAGTTTTCACAGTGAAGAAGCTAAAAATTACCATCTACAAAATGGCCCCTCTTTTTTTTTTCTTGTTTGTTTGCCGTTTAATTGGTTGCTTTCAACTTTTTTTTCAGCTCAGCTTTAATTGTCATCTACCAGTATGCCATTTATGCAAAACAGTCCATGGGACAGCAATTAGAGTGTCGTTGGGTTCCAGCATTTGTTTTATATCCTTAACAAATGTTATCATTGAATGTCATTATTTTGGTAGAATATACCAGTGAAGTCTCCATCATTAAAACCTACTACTAAAGCTAGCTGTATCTTTGTGAAGACATGACCTATCTTAGCAGTTTTGAAGTAGCGTTCTACCTGGCATTTGAGACTCCATTCACTGGTGAACTGTAATTTTTTAAAATGGAAACATGAACATGTTAACTAATCTGTGTTGAATCCATGATGATGGATTCTTGATAAAAACAAAAACTACTCTGTAATGATAGGGAATAATGAGGGAACAAGCTAATTTCTTAATTAATTGCATAAGATAATGGCGTTAGAATCTTGCTGCAAAGTCTGTGCTGGTCTACTGTAATATCAGATACTGTTGTGTAACTGGAGTGTCCCTGAAACACAAAGCCACAAAAGGACAAAGATTCATGGTCCTGGATGTTTGTCCCTCTTGAAGTTGCTTAGTGCATCACCAGTGATGCTTGTTAGCCTAATAGCTGTTTTTACCAGATGATTTTACCAGCTCATGTCAGGGCTATCTTCAAGGTGAATTTTTGTGCCCTAATCTGTCTTTAATGTAATGAGGTGTTTGTGTCTCATATTCCTGGTGTAAATCAGAAGCTGCTCATAATTGCTGCTGTATACTTGAGGTCAAATAAGCCTTAGAATACAGAGGGATAGAAAAGTTATATAAAGGCAACTTCAGCCCTTTGGCAAAGTGCCCTTCTCTGGAGCATCTAAGGGTGTGGTTTTGTCCCTCTCTTTGTTATGGAAGCTGAAGCTCTAGACTTCCTGCTATTGCTAGTGAATGATGACTACTCTGAGAATAGTAATACAACGAGCATTTACATTTGGAGAAGAAATTTATCTGCAGATCATGGTTCCTGCCTAGGGAGTAGCTAGTCTTCATGCAATAGGTCTTGTTGTAGAATCTGCTTTCCTGAGTGTTTTTGACTATCTGCTTATCTTCATTCAGCACGTTATTTCATTCCTCAGTACATCTGTGGAAGAAAAAAGATGCCATGATTGCGTGGAAGGCCATGGAGAAGTATTTGCTTTATGAACCAGTCCATAGAACATGCCATAGATAGGAGGGACGCAGGACCAATGTTCCCTGATTTCATTTTCTTTAAACTTTGGCAAGCTTATGCTGCAGTCAGACAGCTCCCCTTGTAACAAAGTGCATCTGAGTGGTTTCAGACATTTCTGTTTTGCTTTTGAACTTGAGGGAGTTATTTTTGTACCAAATGTGCCTTATTTTGCTCCTGTCATTTTGTTTTCATGAGTGTATCTGCCCTACGTAAGAATCGGGCTTTTTTTGGGAGAAAAGCTAATCCCCGTAGTGTAAGAATTTAGCTAGCCTAATGTTTAGAAAAATACATCACTTAAGCATCAGGATGTATTAACTCAGCAAGCCAGTCATATGAAGCAAGGAAATTTGAATCTTTGAGCTCTTCTAGGACAAGGGAATGTAACTAGCTGCTACTGGAATGACAAGGACTTGTGCAATTAAATATTCTTTTTGGTGTGCCATAACTGGCCCCTGTGCAATAGTTTGTGAAAATGGGCCTTATACTTCTAAAGGGAGCAACCAGACTTTCAGTGGTGCAAAAGTGAAGCAGACAGTGGTGCAAAGTCTTACCAATCCCACTGCAATGTAGAGGTAGTAGAGCTGATCTGATAGTGACAACCCAGAGGGTTTGTTTTTTTTTTACTTTTACTTTGGAAATAGCACAGATTTGATGTTTTTCTCATTATATCTTCTTCACACCACCTAAGGTACCAAAGTAGCATGAAAGTTGAGCTTGTTGTCCACTGTCCATGTATGCCAGAGCAGGCAAAGTCATTTGACTCCTAAACTCACTGGCGGTTGTGCTGTTTGTGAGCCCTGTGGCAGTCTCTACCTCATCCAGGGTATCTTGCTTTAGCTTTGTCAGGTCTGTGCATTTGTGTGAACAGAGCACAGGTTTGTGCTAGGGTGAGAAGTGAACCAAGGACCTTCAGAGATGTGTGGGGATGATGATGGTGTCTTCACGGTCATGTCCTGAAAGCCTGGACTTGGCATTTCGTTTTCAAACAGCAACTTGTTTCAAGACAACGAGGTTTATCAGGTGTTCTGTTGGGATTATCTGCTCATGAATTTTTGCCCTAGCTGAAATACTCAGTGCCAGGATTATCATCAACCATGCAGTGTTTGCACTGTGAAACAGGAAATACATCTTCATAGATTTATGATTCTGTTTGCTTTCCTGCTCACTCTATGCAGTACCTTTTGAGACTGATCTAATAAAATATGCAGCCATTTAAACTAGTCTTTGTGTGGGCAAATGAACATGGTAATAGTCTTATGGTAATCATGTTTAATTTTTCAGGTTAGTCACTAGCTACTGCTTATTTTTGGGTAACACTTTCTGTGAACCAGAAGTTATTAACAGAAAACATATTGTTCCTTGTACTTTTGCTGAAATTATTTTCTTCTGTATAACATTTATCTTTACAGTGTCCCACTGGCCTGGTAACTTCTCTGTTGTGGATCTTCCTTTCAGAAACAAGACATTTATAATGTAAAGAAATATGTTTGGGTTTGATTTTCAGAGGCTAGTTAAAGAGAAGAAATTACAAAATAGTGTGTAAGTAGAACAAAACCCCTGAAAGTAGAGCTATGGAAAATGTCTCTAATCAAAGTTAGGAGTTTGAATCACTTTCAAGCTGAGCAAAAGGAGTGAGAAAAGAGCAGAAAAAGCTGCTTGTTTTGGTTTGGTTTTTTTTTTTTTTTTTGTTTTCTTCTCCCCTTCGGATTTGGCTTCCTGACACTTTTAAATCAGGTGTTGTGACTAGAGGCGTCTGTTGTTCAGTTCTCACATTTCACCTATATTTTACATACATTACCAGTGTATCCGTGGGCCTGAATTTGGGAGCTCAGGTTTCATGCAAGCCGGGGATTATGCCTAGACAAGGCCAATTATGGTGCGTTCAGAAGTTCAAAAGCGATTTAAGTTGTCTCTATATGAATGGCGGGTGGATCTTGACTTGAAAATGAGTGTAAGCCCACATGTAATTAGTATTTTAGATACATTGTGGGACTCCTGCATCCAGCCACATAAACTTTCTCCCAGTATATAGGTAAGTAGTAAAGCCCTTTTTCAAAATACTCTCTTTTTCAGTCTGGAAAAATACACAAGTTGCAATGAAAACTAGACTAACATGGAGGAATAGAGCTACTGTATACATGGCTTCAGGGATTTCAGGTGGCTATCTGACTCCTGGCTGGTTTCTCCAGCTAGCCAGGTTATCTTGGGAAAATATATGAAGAGTGCACAAAGACATGATAAATTACTTCAATCACACAGCTGGCTTGTAATGATCCTCTTGGAAGGTGCAGTGTAGAATTTAACCTCTGGTTCCTGCTCATAAGATTACTTCTCAGTCTTTGGGAAGTATTATTTAATAAACAACTTACAAATTTGCTTTTCTTGTTTCAAAGACAAAAGGTAAATGAGTATCCTTTGCTATTTCAAACTTTACACCTTGGTAATGAGTAGTTCAATATCTGTAGGGATTTCTTTGTCTTTTGCAAATAGTGGTATCGAGAGGGAGAGGGCTTTATATGCGTTCTGACTTCATACAGGGTGAAAAGTAGGTGTGTGTTTTGTAATATTCCTCCAAATGGAAACAAAAATAGGCAGTAAATCATAGAAACGTGAAGAAGTGTATTCTTTGTAGAGAAATACCTGGACAAAAAATGTATCTTGAATCTTGTACTGGGAGCAATACTTCAGACCTTCTGTTTCTGGCATGTGCATAGTAGAAGTTGAATCTCACTGTAAATCATCTTGGGAAACAATATTTGACATTCTATATATATTTCCAGTAATCTTAGAAAAAATTTTGCATGGCATCTTTATAGTTATACTTGCTATTAATATTACTTTAAAATGATACTCATATACCAGAAGTATTTTCTTTCTGCATGGCAGATTCTTTTACTTTCCACAATAACAATTCTCTAAAAGCACAATATGTCTTATCTACAGGATAAAAATATATTGGAAGTGGGAATGATATCAGAATCTCTAGAATGTAAACCTAGACTCTTGTGATTCCCTAGGTACCTTCCATTTCTTGGTAAACTTATTGCACAAAGGAGACTGGGAAATGCAGCTCTAAGAGAGCACTTCTGGCTCAAATTAATCTGTTATTCAACTCTGCAATCATAATAATATTGCAAATATGAGGGGAAATAGAAAAGCTGTTGTGGTGAATCCCTGACTCCAGTGAAGCCTGTGCCACTTGTCAGCAACTTCAGTCAAGCCAGGTTTCACTCAAGAGGCTTAAGTCTTTGAGTTTTAAGCCTTTCAAGCTTTCCTGCTTTATGTGCTGAACATCTGTTCCTAAGGCAACTGCATCCAATTACACCTACCGATACAAGGTCTTTATTATATGTTCCTTAGCACTACTGAGGAGCTTTGTTTAAATTATAGAATAATTGTTTCTTTTAATAGATGTGCAGTTTTAATTTTCTTTCATCTTGAATTTGGTATTTAATGAGTGCTTAACAGCTTGTCCCAACACGGATAGAAAGCACCTAGAGCAGTTGAGAAGAGACCACTCTTTCTTCCCGTTGCCTAGAAAGCTGACTAGCCAGACCCTAAGTGCTGAAAGGAGAAGGAACGTATATACAGTCATTTGCAGTTTTAGGTTAGGAGTTAAGGTGTGAGACCTCTAACACAGAAGCACAGGGGTAGCAGGAGAAGGTCCTCAAACAGGTCTGTTACCAATAGAAAATTCATATTTCCTGAGCCCTAACTCTCATTTTTAGTAAATGCTAAATCATTGTTCATGTCTTTCCACTTCAGATGAGGGCAAAGAATCTGCCTATACTAGCGTGGGGGACACTGAATGGATCTGATGCAGGAGCCTTTTAAAACAAGAACAGAAAGGCATTCTAGTTCATCCCTTGTATAAGCTATAACTTGGAAGCCAGTTAGGTTTTGATAGCCCTGACTCAATCAGCTGAGGAGTAAGAACATATAAAACCAGACCTCTTTGCAAACATAGACAAAGGATGACATGAAGTGGGATGGAATTACAGTGTTCCTGGAGAAATTTGAAATGCTAAAGATAACAAAATGTTGTATATGCAGCTTAGATATCTTGGTTATTGTTAAACTGTCTCACCACAAAGCCATACAAGTGACACACAGGATGTAACTTGGAGAAACTCCTAGGTAAAGTTTCAAATCCATCTAATGAAGCTGTTTCATTGGGTTAGTGCATTAACTCTTATCCCTCTCTTTTAAAAAACTGAGTTCACTCAGTCTTCTTGTTGGTAAAACTCTGATAGAAGCTAAAAGAAATTTTGCTTGGCTGAAAGTGGCAGTTAATGGTGTAGAGTAATACTGCGGTCCTGAAGGGAAGCTAGGGTTCTAGTCTAGCTGTGGTTTTAACAGGTTTGTGGAAGGTGTGCAGTTTGGCAGGCTTGGACACTCATAAACCTCCAGAATCCCAGGAGTAAACTAGCCAAAGTATTTTTATGAACGCAAGATCCTATCACAAGGCCAGAGTTTCTTTTCCTGTTCTAATGCCTTCTGCACTTTTCAAATGGAAGTGCAGAGTGGCTGCATCTGATCCCAGCTTCCAGCTGATTCCTGTTGTAGCTATCTGCTGATGTTAGCGTGTATAGTAAATTCACTTCCGGCTAAGAGCATTCCCCTTGTAAATGTCTACTGAATTCTTTTTTTCTTCACTTGATTTCCATGCAGTCAGCAGTTAGACAGTAGGTATTTGTGGACCTCCAATTACTTGTAAGAAAACAATTCTTATTTATGCTAGGTGAGGACAGCGTGAGAGCAACGAAACTGCCTTCTATGTGGAGCAGTTCAAAATGGGAAGAGATAAAGCTGTCTCCAATGTTGAGACAATTTGAATCTTAAAACACTTTTTTGGAGGGAGGATTATAGAACCTTAGCCAAAGTTACATGCCCGGCTGTAGGAATTGTACTGGAGGAATAAGAAAGATCTAGATCAAGAGATGTAATATTAGTTAATACCTTGGATATTAACCGTTCTAGCTGAATTACTGTGCATTGAAGAATAATTGGAAGGTACAAACAACCCGCACATTGCAGAAAGGCTGCTTTCACTTGAGATGTATAGCTCTCAGCTAGTACAAGGTTAAACCAGTTGCACTGTAATCTACTTTGTACAACAGCAGCTAATTTTACTGAAATAAAATTGTTTATATAAATCTGAGCTCAGTGAGAAGCTGGAGAATTTCTCTGATGATAATCAACTTTGTAAGTCCTGTTGTTTCTTGCTTTTTTGTTGTTGATTTATTTCTAATAGGCTGAATTATTCTGTCATCTTATAAGGGTGTTTTCCTTAGATTTTTAGATATTTTTAGAGTTAAAATCAGAGCAATTCTCCACCATTACCTTCTTTAAATAGTATTTCTCAAATAATTTTGCATTTATAAGCTTTTGGGAATAACTAATGAATGAATTTTAAACCTTAGAGTGGTTACTATAAAGTAATGCTCCAAGCCTGTTGGTGCTGTTTGGAGAATGCCCTTAATAATGTGTTTTAACTTCCGGTCAGCCCTGAAGTGGTCAGGCAGTTGCACTAGATGATCATTGTAGGTCCCTTCCAACTGCAACTATTCTGTTATATTCCATTCTTCATCTCTCTCATAAATTTTTATGTTAATGTTACACCATTAAAATATTAAGGACCTTATCCAGTAGCCAAAACCAATAACTGCAAATATTCATGGATGTAAGTATAGGGTCATGCATTTGCTTTATATAGTAATAGTCAGTGGGTCTACCAAGAGTGCTGAGCCTCAAGGCCAGCACAACCAAAGGCTGCTGAGCACCCAACAGACGCATGCATTTTTGGAAGAGCTTTCCAAATTTTATCGCGCTGTACTACAGGGTTTCTGGTGACCCAGCCTGAAGCCACCTTTAAAAGAATGATTCAGCTCAGTATCTGCCTGTGCTCCAAAGAACAGCGATCTCTGGCTGCACGACTTGTGTTTTAGATAGACTTACGCCATAAACCAATTCATCGTGTCCAAAAGAATAGAGCACTCTCTGCAACCTCGTAATGTACTTGAAAACCAGGGTCAAAACACTAGGTAGCAACTCAATGGACATGGGCAATTACATTTTGTGTTCAGAGCACAAAGATGATGGTAAACCTACTTCTGAATGTCTTGTCCAACGTCCCTTCCCTTCCCTTCCCTTCCCTTCCCTTCCCTTCCCTTCCCTTCCCTTCCCTTCCCGACAGCAGCAGCCCTCCGAAAACCATGGATCTATTGCAATCAAATTTGCCCAGCACTCCAACTGATCAAATTAATGACAGGTTCAAATGTCAGCTGGGAATTATTACTGCACAACAGATTCCTGAACACTAAAGGACACCCTCTAAGGAAGATGAAGCACAGTCTGCACAGTTCACTGACATAAAGGGAGAATCTCCCACTTAGAGATACCAAGAGGCTCACTCACCAACACCAGGGTGAGGGTCACTTAATCCCAGGGAGATAGGCTTGGACAGCATCCTAATGCGAGGGGAGACCTGCGAAGTATCCTCGACTGGCATCCTGATCCGAGGGGAGAATCTCCGACTGCACTACCTGCTGCTCCGAGGAGAACCAACTCCAAATGCTTCTCCGGCAGGGCTCCATTTATACCCTGGTTGAGTGTGAGCTGTGGTCATTTTCAGTCAACCCAGCCAGGAGGCAGCTAACAGAGTCTAGACTCCAAGATACCAGATAGCCCTGGCGGGAAGGCACCTCACGTTTATCAGGTGCCTTCTGCAGGGCCCTGTCTTTTGTGCAAGCTCCCTGGAAGCAGTCAGGGTGTTGCACTGCCACCCCTTTCCCTTTCCCTCCCTTAATATCACCGTGCAAGAATTCATACAGCGGGGGAAAACACCTGCAGAGGTGCCACCAGCTCCCCTCAGCTGCACCCTGTGGCAGGTCCGATGGAACCACCTGGGACCAGCTGGAATGTGCTCTCACTCCCAGGGGACAACCCTGGCCTCTCCTCACAGTGGCCGCCCTGCACATCCCCACCCCAGGAAACCCAGACACCTCTTGGGTCTATTTTCCAGATTTCTATGAGTTTCTTTTTTCAGGGCAGCACTCTTTTTTTTTTTTTCCCTAGCCTTGTGCATTTCCCAGCTTAACTGCCGACCTGCTGGACTGCACCCCTCACAGCTCTGAGATCCCCTCCAAAGCGCAGCTGGAGTCCTCTATACTCAGTAACAATCAAGGAGCGTATGAAACCACGTGAAAGGTTCACCTAAACCATAAGGAGCCAGGCAGGTTTAGCATCTCCACTTTCTGTTTGGAGAGACGTGCCCAAATCCAAGGGTCTTGCCCCGTTGTTGGTCTCAGGGAGTTTTGCAGCTCTGCCAGTGCAGCAGTGAAAGCCCTGCAGCCCAAGAAGTCTCCAGCTCTTCTGTTTTCCACAGTTTCTGATTTGTTTCTTAGCACGCTCCTTTGGACTGGGTAAGTCCAAAGGGTTCCTGCTATCGCCTGTGCTCGGAACAGGAGTTGAATTGATGGAAATTATGGTATCTCAGCCATCTCTTGCAAGACAGTGTCTTTGGGTCCACCTGTAGAGATTCATGCACTTGATTTTAAGGATCCTCATTGGAACATGGAGGAAGAGGGATAGAGAATTTTTTGCTTTAAGTTCTACCTGTTTCAATCTTCTGATATCCTCCTGAGGGTCAACAAGACCCAGAGCAAGGTCCTGCCCCTGGCTTGGGGCAATACCTGGTATCCCTAGACGGGCTGGGGGATGAAGGGATTGAGAGCAGTGTGCGGAGAAGGACTTGAGCGTATTGGCTGAAAAGCTGGACGTTTTCCCCAGTGGCTGAGACACCTTTTGTTTCCGGCATAAAAGTGGCCAGCTGTGCAGCTGGCTTTCAGGGGAAAAGGGCATGTGAGGGCCCTAGCAGCATGGAGCCCTTTTGACAATTTGGAGGAGTCGTCATTTGCCTGGTGGTGCTTTGGGCACGGATCCAAAGGCTCGAGCTCTGAGAACGACCGGCCTTCCTGCCACACCAGTGCCAGGTCCACTGCCTTGCTTTCAAAGCCCCTGTTATTGCCATGACGGTCTCTTGGCTCTATCCATCCCAACTGATGGCTCTGGTTACCCTTTGGCTTTCTTCCAGGCTGCGGCTGAAAATGAGCTGCCTCGCACCCCTGCAGAAGGGGTTGTGTCCATGCAGATCAAGTCCCTGGTGCTCCTCGCTGCATGACCTTATGGCCAGTAGCTGTGGCCCCGAGAGGGGACAGCTCACAGGGGTGCTGTCT
>NW_010420438.1:983-2715 GCF_000710305.1 Buceros rhinoceros silvestris | reverse complement strand
AACCAGGAAGTTTAGCTCAAACCGGCACAACTGCGTCTTAAAGCAAAACAACTGATACTGCATCTTGTGACAGTTACCAAGTGAAAAGTGTTAGCACGTCCAACAGCCTGGCACCAGCCTCTGGCCTCCAGAAGCCAGCGGTAAGGAGATGAAAGGGTTCAGTCCTTCGCTTCCAAGCATGGTGGAGTCTGGAAGTCACAAGGAAATGTTCCTCCCTATTGTGCCAGCGGGTTTGGGACTGAGCCCCTCCAGAAAGGGCAGGGAAGAGGCAGGAGAAGATCTGAACCACTGCAGAGCCGGTGAAGGAGGCCAAGACGGTGTCACTCAGTTCTCACGACTGGATGCAGAGAGAACAGGCCCACAACTCTCTTGCTCCGACAAGACACCAGCACATGGTAAATGGTTTTTGAGCCTCGAAAGCTTCTCCTTTTGGCAGGAGTCAGCCATGTCCAAGTGTGTTTTATGTTTGCTGAGAAGAAAAATTACATTCAGATCAGAGATCAAAAGCACTTTGTCACAACCTGCTCAGAAAAAAACCTGCCTGAACCTACGTCAGGCCTGTGGGGAACGTCCCTCCTGCCCACAGACACAGCAGCCAGGTAAACAAACCCCCCGGCCTCAGCAGAGACCCAGATCGCTCTGCACGAGGAACCTCCTGTGCTCGGTGACAGCAGCAGAGCAAAGCTCCTGGGAGACGCCTGCTGCCCACCCAGAGCACTCGTTCTGTTTGGAAAGGGCATTTCCCTGCAGCCAGAACATGCATCAGATGAGAACAGAGCAGAATCATTGCTGCCTGCAGCACAGCTTGGCTGAAGACAAACTGACTGGGTGTGTCGGTAACCCGGGGCTTTGAACACCAGCTGTGAGCACCTCTTATCCTGCTTCTTCGGGGGAATTTACGGGCTGCCAGGAACCCAAAGGTGTTGAAGTTCCAGTCCTGGGTCCCAGTGCACGCCACCTCCTGCAGACACAGGCAAAGGCTGCAACACAGCTCCGGGCTCAGATCACACCCATCGTACTACGAACAGGGGAAGGTGGAGTCCTGGGGAATCCTCCTAATTCCCCAACGTAATAAAAAATCCCAAACACCTCTTCCCTAGGGAACCACAGAGCACCAGAGAACACCAGCTCAGCCACAGAATTCCCTCCAGAGAACCACAGCAAACACCATGACTGGTCTGTGACAGGGTGACATTACCGCAGTAGGAGCCCAGGAACCTGTCCGGGTTTAACAGCAGATACTCAAAAACCAATCCGGGGTCCCAGTACACACCACCTCCTGCAGACACAGGCAAAGGCTGCAACACAGCTCCGGGCTCAGATCACACCCATCATACTATGAACAGGGGAATGTGGAGTCCTGGGGAATCCTCCTAATTCCCCAACGTAATAAAAAATCCCAAACACCTCTTCCCTAGGGAACCACAGAGCACCAGAGAACACCAGCTCAGCCACAGAATTCCCTCCAGAGAACCACAGCAAACATCAGGACGGGTCTGTGACAGGGTGACATTACCGCAGTAGGAGCCCAGGAACCTGTCCGGGTTTAACAGCAGATACTCAAAAACCAATGCAGACTATTCAGACATCTTTCTTCAGGTGTTTTTCACCTCAGTCACAACGCCCAGGAACATTTTAGGCAGCATCAGGCAGACATTTGGCTGAGCACTGCTGCCTTTAAGAGGTCCGGCACCAGCACCATGCATTTCATTTTTAATTAACGCTCAGTCCT
>NW_010420438.1:0-267 GCF_000710305.1 Buceros rhinoceros silvestris | reverse complement strand
AACATCATCTGTGGAGCAGGTCCTCAGGACAACATCTGGGAGGCTGGAGAAAAAATCCCTGTCACTAGGGAGGAACTGGAGTAGAAGGGTGCAGAAAGACATGTACAAGGTCTGGAGAAAAGAACTCAAGAGAGTTTTGGAAGGGAGCTGAGGAAGAGTCCGCGAACTCAAAGAGTCTTTCCAGACAACCTGAGCAAGCAGACAAACTCTGGACACCGAGACAAAACCTCTTGCTGCAAGCCTCTGTTGAACAAACCACAGCAAGAG
>NW_010420437.1:27206-31133 GCF_000710305.1 Buceros rhinoceros silvestris | reverse complement strand
CGCTAATGGCCCATCAAGCAGCGGCTGGAGAGGGCTGCGCTTTCTCTCTGTCCCGTTTCCGCCTGCTCTCAGGTTTGCGTATCTGCCGGTTTATCACTTTCCTTGTTAGGTGTTTTCCCTCGGAGCCAGATAGCGTACTGAGGCGGGTGCTCCCGCACTCCGCATACCTCACAATACACACTGCGGGGGCTGCTGATGCCCGAGGTCTCCTTAGCGGGGACAGGGATCCGGGACGCGGGAAGCTCATGACTAAATGCCTTTGTACTGAGCCAGAGGGAAAAGCCGCTGAAAAACAGACCAGGCACCCTAGAACGACACAGGGCTCTGGCATCTCATATCTTCTTTAAAGCACGAGTTTCACTGTAATTGCTTACTAGTTTTCAATATTTCTATGGTTTTAGAATGTATAATACAGAAGTTGACTCAGAAGATGCACACAGCAGTTTATCGTGTCACCAACCTGCTATTGCGGGAAGCAGAGGCATAAGTAGACGAGCAAGTACTTGATACTGCCAGAGGAGCTCATCTGAGTAAGAGGTCATCCAAGAGGTTTGGCAAGACAAAAAAGCACATCTCCCCCACAAGCGAACTTCAGAGAATGTTTCCCTGCTCTCCATTTCAGTCCTGTCAAAGTTATGAGAAAATGCAATACCACTCCCAAAGGTAATCATCCTGCAGCTTCGAATCACTCTTCTCTTGTTGACCAGAAACTCCAGGTAGGACCTGGCTCTCCTGCAAGAGTACCTGCATCAATCATGTTTAATAAAACTCTACAGCTTGGAATTGTGAGTCAGCTGTAGCAGCTGCTTGACATGTATTCCTGTAACGCCCTGAGTGATGATCCAGAATGTGAAATTAGACTTCTCATTGTGAAAATCTGTGCTGCTGATGTTCTTAAAGTCATCCTAAAGACCACCCTACTGGACTACCTCCCCTCTGACCAAAAGCAGTATCAAAGCAAATGAAACATTGATAAACATTAAGGAAAAACTTTCCAGAAGATTGAAATTCTTCAGCATAGCAAGAACAGTGAAGCAACAAGATCAGTCTCCTTGGCAGATTCTGGAGTAACCTCTGGAGGTTTTTTTTCAAGAGCAAGCCAGGCCAAACATCTCCCAGGAATGGCATGGTGCAGATGATTCTGCACTAGGACATGGGACTGGACTAGATCTGTGGTTCCCAGCAGGAAAAGACTGAATCAGGGGCTTAAGTCATGGAGGCAAATAGGGTTTACTGGACATGTGCTGATTAATGCTTCCCTAAGAACCTCATCCCCCCTATCTGTGTGAAGTCTTTTCCTCTTCACAAAGCCCCATGATTGTATTCTTAGAAAATAACACTTAATTTGCACTCCAATAGACAGAAGAGCCTGACGATGGATTTAAATCATCATCATCTTCTGCTGGTCTTGACCTGCTGGAGTGCCCCATCACAGCTTAGCTCTGGAGGGTATCTAAACTACTTACAGTCATTTGGCAGGGGTGCCATACCAGCCATGGCCATGCCCCAGGGCAGACCAGCTACCCTCACAGCTTCGCCCCAGGCAATCTTCCCTCTCCCCATTAGAAACCCTTATTGCTACCCTCACAGCATATGCGGCAGGGAAACCCCCCACAAATATATAAGGCTTTTTGAGTCAGCACATTTAAACCCTTGCAGGCAGCAACCAAAGCAAGGCTGATGTTCTCGCACAAGAAATTTGGGTGAAGAGCAGGGGAATTCATTCATTTCAGTTCCCACGGGCAGGCAAGCAGCTCCTCCAGAGACCCCGATGCAAACCACTACAACCAAACAAGTACTATCTCTAAAATGCCAGTTTATGATATTAAGGTCATGTATTCTGAGTACATATTCTGTGGTCCTCTCCTAGACTAATGTATTCCCTACCTTTCCCATTTGAATACCTGGGTCTAGCACACCGCATTTGGGAATTACTAAACCCCTGTACCATGCTGCCCAGGCGTACCTTAAACAGTTCATACTGTTTGGTGCTGCTGTACGCTCCTCTGCTCCTCCATTGCTATGCAAAAGCGTACAATTCTTTATAACATCTGATTCTGCATCCACTTACCTATCTGTATGAGAGGAGATTAAGTTCAAAGAAAAATAAAGGATGGCACAGAAAGACAGAGCACCATGGATAGATGATACACTGATACACTCTCTGTCAACAAGGTAAAGACAGCTTGGAAAAGAAGTAAGAGAAACATAAAGTTGAGTATTCAGAAAAATCTAATCACTAAACGAATATGGGGAAAGTGTTGTTTCTTTTTCTGTCCACGTTCCTATCCCTCCCTTCCTCCTTCCCTCCCTTTCCCATATTAAAAAAAAAAAGAAGAAGAAATCTAGAAATGAACTGCAGCAGCAACTTTTTTTTGTTTTAAATCATAAACTATTAAATCATAATTTTTCCTCAAGAAACATTGATGATTTAACTTACAGTTTATTTTAAAAATTGATCAAACATTTGGTTGTCATGCAAGAGCTGTATTTTATCCCTAATGGAAATAATTAAACTTACTTAAATGCATGAAGAAGCAAAGAGGAAATAAATCAGCCATCCATCTTATTCAAAGGTCTACCCAGTGTCTTGAACAGAAAACATAAAATTTTACACAGCACTGCTATAAAAGCTGAAAAACAAATATTCCATTCACCATTGTCCTTGATCGTTAGCAAAGGGACAGGCCCTAGGATTTATGATAGTAGCAGGTACTGCAGTGACAATCTGTGTGATTCTCTATCTTCACGTTGTCCTTAAGGGTAATCTTAAAAAAAGAAAACACACACATACAACAAATAATTAGGATTAGCTACACAGTAATGACAGCATTCCCAAGTAAAATACGTCTGAAGCCTTTTTGTTAATCACAATTTACACAGGCTCTTTGGGTCACACGTACTAGAACAGCTTCTGAACGCCAGCCTGTGAAGCCGCATCATCAGGGGCTTTCCGAGCTGTAAAGAGAAGTTTTTCAATAGTGACATGGTCTGGTGTACTTAATTTGGCGCTCCTTGAAGTGTCTGATTTTACGAAAGTGTCAGGTAATCAATCTATGAAAAATAAGGAAATGTCCTTAAAATATTTCATATGGGGATTATAAAAACAGAGACTACAAACACGATGAGTCATCTTTATTTTTAATCTCTACCAAAGTTTAGTTGCTGCCTCAGGCCAAGTATAATGTTGGTGGTCTAGGAGAAGATCTATGCTCTACTCAGATGAAAAGCCAGGATGGATTCAGCTATAGGTGTCTACAGGTAAGTCAGGTCTCTGGGCTCTCATCACAGCCAGTGGAGACCCAGTATTCTGTTCAGCAGCACTCATGGAGGTGTCAGTTGCCATTTGAGATGTCAGAGAGGATCTCAACAAGCCTCCAGCTGCTACGCTGGGAGGTCTTTTATGGGTCCTGTGTCTGCCAGCCACACAGAGATGTCTTCTGTACCCTAGGATACCTTAAATGGCACCAAATCTGTGAGCTGGTAACTGAACTGAGCTGTAGTCAACACACTTAATGAGCCTGATAAACATAACCATAGGATAGACGCCTTAGCTTGTTTCAACTAGCTCACTAACTTCAGTTTGGTGTTATTACACCGAATTTAAGGTTTCTTCACAGCATTCTCCTGGAGAAACTGACTACTCATGGATGAGTGTATTCTTTGCTGCATAAAAAATTGTCTGGATGGCCAGGGCCCAAAGGCTGGTGCTGAATGGAGTTCAATCCAGCTGGCAGCTGGTCACAAGTGGTGTTCCCCAGGGCTCAGTATTGGGGCCTGTTCTCATTAACATCTTTATCAATGATCTGGATGAGGGGATCAAGCGCACCCTCAGTTAAGTTTGCAGATGACACCAAGTTAGGTGGATGTCTCAATCTGCTTGAAGGTCAGGAGATTCTACAGAGGGATCTTGATAGATTGATGGGT
>NW_010420437.1:21133-27128 GCF_000710305.1 Buceros rhinoceros silvestris | reverse complement strand
TGGAAGGTCGGGAGGCTCTGCAGAGGGAACTGGACAGGCTGGATCGATGGGCTGAGGCCAGTAGTATGGAGTTCAACAAGACCAAGTACAGGGTCCTGCACTCGTGTCACAACAACTCTGTGCAGTGCTACAGGCTTGGGGAAGAGGGGCTGGAAAGCTGCCAGTCAGAAAAGGACCTGGGGGTGTTGAGCCAGCAGTGCGCCCAGGTGGCCAAGCAGGTCAACGGCATCCTGGCTTGTATCAGCGATAGTGCGGCTGGCAGGAGGAGGGAAGTGATTGTCCCCCTGTACTTGACACTGGTGAGGCTGCACCTTGAATATTGTGTCCAGTGTTGGGTCCCTTGCTCCAAGAAAGACATTATAGAGCTGGAGAGTGTCCAGAGAAGGGCAACAAAGCTGGTGAAGGGTCTAGAGCACAAGTCCTACGAGGAGTGGCTGAAGGAACTGGAGTTGTTTAGCCTAGAGAAAAGGAGGCTCAGGGGAGATCTTATCACTCTACAACTACCTGAAAGCGGGTTGTAGCAAGGAGGCCATCGGTCTGTTCTCTCAAGTATCAAGCCACAGGACAAGAGAAAATGGCCTTAAGTTGTGCCGCTTCGATAGTTGTGTAGGTTGGATATTAGAAAAAATTTATTTACAGAAAGGGTTGTAAAGCAATGGAACAGGCTGCCCAGGGAAGTGGTGGAGTCACCATCCCTGGAGGGATTTAAAAGAGGTATAGATGTGGTGCTTAGGAACATGGCTTAGTGGTGACCTGGCCGCGCAGGGTGAACGATTGGACTGGATGATCTTAAAGGTCTCTTCCAACCAAAATGGTGCTGTGTGATTCACCTGGAGCTGAATCACCCCCAAAACAATCATCTTTAACAGAATCTCTCTTTCAAAGAACCTTCCAGATGAGAGTGTTAAATGCTTAGAGTAGTTGCACACACTTACAGTTCCTTCTTAGTTATACTATTAAAAGTAAAACAATCTCAGTTAATCTAATAAGCACAGATGGTTTTGGTTCCTCATTCTCATACATGTCATTGATAGTAGTGACCAGCTGCCTTTGCAGAGAACTCCTGCTTATGCGGGAAAGAAGCAAGGAAAATGACTTATTAAAACCAAATACACACTGCATAGCATTTAAGGGGAATGTGCACATCCAGGAGAGTTAAAAATGAGGGAACAAGTCCACCACCAGAACTGCAGGTGTCATGAGTCAAAGAAGTTTCACTGAAGTCACTGGTATTGCACCAATTTCCACATCCCAGCTGAGTATCAGACTTGGTACTGGTTGACACTTTAATTTCCTCTTTAGAAAAAAGAACAAACCCAAGCACAAAGGATAAAAATGCCAAGGATTCTTCCCTCAAATAGTTCTCCAATATAATCTGGCAAAACATATTACATTCTATTCACGGCTTCAGTTAAACACGGCACCCCAAAAGAACGTTAAACGGGTCTCATTCACATCCTCACCTTGGTAAAAGCCTTTGCTACGCAGCACGTTGCTTCTGATGTAATGTTCTTTGGAACAAGCATGGTCTTCTTGGACCTCATTGGAGTGGGATAGGCCCGGGAGAAACAGCACCCAGTGCACTGGTAAATGGGCGCTCCTGGTTTGGAAAAGAATCTGTTCTCCCCTAGCTTGCATTCTGGACAACCTGCCATGAAAATATAAGGAAGAGACTTTTACTTGGTCTCCAGCTGTATTTTCATTTTTAGAAAGAAAGGGAAAGTCCACGCGGTAAGAGGAAGCACTGGCCATGTTCTGCTGCTTGATGTCTGCAGAACAGAAACACACAGACACCAAAGCTCCCCTCGTTAGGGTCTTTCAGCTCTGCAATGCTCACCAGTTGTAAAACTAGGCAGTGGCTTTCTAGGTAAGGCACAAGCATTATTGTATAATTTCTGCTTTTCTTTTCAATTTTGTTGACATCTGTGGAGGTTTATTTTGCATGTCTACTGTACTAGCTGTCCCTAGAGAACTTCCTACTAGCTATAGATAGTTAAATAGCACCAGCAGGATTTGTAGTGCTCCTTAGACATTGTCTGTTTTCAGGAAAGACTCTGTTATCAAGAGTTTTAAAAATGCCTAGTGATTCCAAGATTTTTGGAGCTTGCATTTTTCTACATTCATTCGAGGCTGAATAAAAAGCATGTGACCTCCAAAACACCCCTAAAATCACCATGATATGCCTCTTTCGTAGAACACTACAGCACCAACATCCCATATTCTGGGATCTACAGAGGAAAAAAGTTCTGCATATTATGAGGCTAAGCTATGGTTCTGCTGTTCCTGGTGTTACATTGCCATTTAGGTCTTAGGAGTAGAGGAAACCCAAACGTTTCTACTTGATAACATTTTAAGGATTACGATCACCCATGTTAACGTGAGGACACGGTCATCTGGGAGAGTCTTGACCTGGAGAAATAAGGTTTAGAGAAGAAATAGGAAGTATACTTATAGCAAAATTATCTTGATTTATTATATGTTCATATCTCAGTCTCGATAAATGCAACTGAACAATAAGATTTATGACCATGTTTATAAAACAAGAGAAAGTTGTTGTTACTGCTATTGTTATTATTGCCTTACTTCTGAATGCTGAAAGCAGCTTACCCTGCATGAGAAACTCTCCATCTGGGAAAGCATGAAGAAGATGCAGAAACACAGACAAAATGGTCAAAGTGACAGCTGCATACTTCCCGGGGCAATCCATGATCTGTCCGGAAATACAAGCACACACATTTTTAAAGGACTGTTTTGCACTGGGTACCGTACTGGTGTCTAGGCTATACACTGATACAGCATTCAGTGCAAGTAACAGCAACAACGCGAACCAGGATTGGAAGCTGAAAATGCCATATACTGATGTACATTTTATAGGCTCAGCAATTGACTTCATCATCGTAACAAAAATTTGCCTTTCTTTCTGGCCTTAACAATTTTTTTTTCCTGAATATTAGCAAAAGCCACATCACATAAAACTACAAATGTTGTAACTGTCTCATATTTATCATAGACTGGATAAAGTCAGCACATGTTTATGGAGAAAACAAAAGAATCTGCAGAATCTAGGACATGAGAAGACTAATTTCAGGGGAAAAACTTTCACATCAGGACATAATTTCCTGAACCAAGGGTCAGATTACTTGTCCACACACTGAAACAGCCTCAAGTTACACCAGGGGAGGTTTAGATTGGATATTAAGAACCAATTTCCTCACTGAAAGGGTTATCAAGGATTGGAACAGGCAGCCCAGAGAAGTGGTTGAACCACTATATCTGGAGGTATTTAAAAGACGTGTAGATGTGGTGCTTAGGGACATGGTTTAGTGGTGGACTTGGCACCGTTAGGTTCATGGCTGAACATGACAGTCTTAAAGGTCTTTTCCAAACTAAATGATTCTATGACTTTGGTGCCAAAGTTCCCATAAACAGATTTTCACAGTCCTGTCCCTGGGTGAGAGAAAGGTCCTCTGATCTGTGTAATTAAAGAGGCACAACAGGCTGTGCTCCTGAGTGCCCGAGGAGACGTGGTGCTGAAAGCCAGCTCAGGAGGGCTTGAACCAGCTCCAGGGCCGCTTGCACCACTCGGGGTCAGAGGAGTTCCAGGGAGTTCAGCATGACTGCAACCTTCTGGACCAAGATTTCCTCTAAGCTTTGTTTTACTGATGCAGTGGTGGCTTTTGGTTCTATGTAACAAAAAGCTGTTTTGGAATAAACGTATCCTGGCCAGCTCAAACTTTTAAAAATCTTTTCAATAGGTCAATTTTGTGTAAGAAGGCTACATGTGGCACTGCACATCTGTCCTTCTACAGCTAGCGCATGAGATGAAGTGGCCATAAATAGCACATTGCTTGTTCTCTGGGTAATTCCACAGAAATGCAGTTGTGTGGCTATACTTGATCCAGATCAAATCTATACCACAGGGTAATGCGTATATCTGATAGGAATAACTGGAGAAATCATAACATTAAGGATGCAGAATTTATAAGTTTTAACTGTATTAATATCATATAAAATTCTCTGCTTGATTTTTTTAAATTAATTTACTTTTTTTCATTATTATTCACAACAGAATTTCATTGTGGGCAGGGAATGAAACCTCAGTTCTCTCCATATCCAAACATTAGATGTGCAGGATGCTTTTCAGTAAGCACCACAGGACCTTCAAAATTATTCTGAAGCATTTTATACCAGCCTGGTCAGAGACAAAAAAAATGTTCATAAACTGGTCATAAGAAAGTGCTATTTCTTTTGAGCCAGAGAACTGCAGTATACCTGTGGCATGGTCTGGGAAGAGCTCCCTCACTGGAAATTCAGGCAGGATCTGAGTTAGGCTAAAGATGTGGCATGAGTTTTGCGGCCTTCTTGTTACAAACGTCAGGTCAACTAATGCTACTTTTAAAAATCTTGGCTTCAATTGAGCTACGGAGACATAAAACAAAATACTGAATTTTGCTTCTGCTTTTGTCATTATTAAAATATATTTTAGGCATGAAGTTCAAAACCTTCCTTCTTAAGCACTATGTCTCTGTATTGTACTGACAATTTCATTGTGCCCAGTCACAGACTGCTTTGGCCCAGTCTCTCACCCAGAAAACAGAATTTCCCCCTTAAAAAAATATTTTCTCCTAAAGCACACGCCTGAGCTCTTCCTTTACAAATGAACAGGAATGACTTATATCCCATGGTGAAGTAACTGGGTCCATGGAGAAAAGGATGTACAAAGGATGCTGAAGTATTAAATTCCCCATCCAGGGCAGCCTGTGCAGGGGGCAAAGACAGCATCACTCCTTCACCCAACCTGGCTGGCCAAGGACAGCCTTGTCTCAACGGATTGAGTCTCGAGGTCTTTTTATTGCTTAGACACAGAGTGTATTTCCACAGGGGGACTTTCCCTGACCTTGCGGATTATCCTGCAAGGGATTCTGGGCTGAGCACTGTTCACCTTTATGCTGAAGAGAGGGTGCTTAGCTGTGGCTGTGCAGCAGTGCCTAGTTCACTGGTCTCAGTTGTTCCAGACTGGCTTCAGCTAAGCACCCCAGGCAGCATCTCAAGTCTGCAGTTCCTAATGACCAAATTATTTACTTGCCTTCTCAGAAACGTAATCTGATCATGCAGATCTCTCCACTTCTGTAGTCAACTCCAGGCCGTGCCTGGTACTAACTGACAGCTTGTTTGGGCTGTGTCTGAACTGCAGTGCTAACGGCATCTCCAGACTCTTGCAACTGCGTCTTTTGAACAGTTTCTTCTGTACCTGTGCAGATCACCCGATCCCTGCACTTTAAAAGACTAAAACTGTCACATGAAAGCATGATGTGCTAATGACTGATGTGTGGCATAAGGCCCCAAGCTGACAACTCTGATATATACATTTTAGATACTGAAAGCTACTGTGCTTAACAAGCAAGAAAAAAAAAAAAAAAAGGCATTCAATCCTTAACTACTTAAGAGCTTCTCTCTTCCAAAAATACCAGTCAATGCTGTCAGGGCTCCTACTCCATGATAAATACTCTCCAGGGACAGATCAAATTGTGGCCCCAAATATTTCTAAAAATGAGGTATCAATGAGAAGGACAATAATGCCAGAAGCCAAAAAAATTGATCTTGAGATTTGGTGTAGAGGTTATTGAAGCATGCTGCACTGATCAGAGACAGCACTGCCAACCGTAACCAGGAAAGATGGTAGAAAATCAAGTATAATTAAACAACAATAGCTTTCACAGAATGGAAACGTATTTCTTTGCAGATTTTGCACCAGAATCCCTGCAAGGACTGCCACAATGATGCAAACATTCAAATAATGCCTGATCATATCTGGAGGGAGGCAAACCTGAGGTGGTCCAAAGCGTGAAGCCACTTGCCCGGTATCATTATCTGAGAGTGAACCTGGAGCACTCAGACATGTGCAAAGAGAGTATTGATTAGCAGAGTGATGTTCCATCACTGCACAAACTCCCAGAGGTATATGGGGACATGAGACTGTTACACATGGTTCAGC
>NW_010420437.1:18330-21024 GCF_000710305.1 Buceros rhinoceros silvestris | reverse complement strand
CAGGTCTTGGTTCTTTGATTAAAAAGACATACAACACAGTCATCAAAGAAAGACAGCAGTTCAGGTGGCAGTGGAGCACAGGCTCTACAAGGGAGCTCTGAAACCATGAAACAAAATCAAAGAGAGCTCCATCCCTGCAGCAATCAGAAAAAGATCATGCCCAGGTAGATGAGGCTGAAACCAAAGGCAGGATGAGAAGAACATGGCCCTTGCCTGACTGGAGTTAGCAATAGAGAAAGAAAAGAATTTTACAAGTAAGGCTGACATGCAATGCTCTCCAGTGCAATGAATGAAGGGACAAAAGTGGAAACAAGCATTTTTCTGAGTAGACAGCAAAAACTCAAGGTAAGAGGCTGATCTGAAGCCCAGCTAAACTGACTGGCTAAGAAGTCAATGAGGTTGCAATTTATGCATGCAGGGTTGGGTGCTGGATACAAGTAACTTCGCCTCCTCTCTCCCACTTCCCCAGCAATTCAGTTCATGCTGGCAGAAAACAGAGGACAAAGGAGTCAAAAGCAGCTGATAATGAACTGGAAAAACACCATTTGCAGCAATTGTGGAAGCACTGGAAAGAAGCATTCAAAAGATGTATCAAAAAGCCAGTTCAATGT
Source organism: Buceros rhinoceros silvestris (assembly GCF_000710305.1). NCBI lineage: Eukaryota > Metazoa > Chordata > Aves > Bucerotiformes > Bucerotidae > Buceros > Buceros rhinoceros. The sequence goes on along the minus strand of NW_010420437.1, from coordinate 20,413 downwards.
ATGTATGTATGTATGTGTGCATGCAGGCTGAATGAAACTCATCTCTGCTTGGGCTTTTACCAAAAACCCATCCGAGTTCAAGAAATAGTCTTCTGATGTCAGTAAAGAGGAGGCAAAGGGAACAGGGCATGCTGTTAACATGGTAGCCCCATGGAAGTGTTGAATGTGGCTCTTAGGTTTCCAAGAAGCAGCTGCCAGCTCTCTGCATCCTCTTCTCCGACAAGAGTTATCCATGACCACAGAAGAAAGGTGATCCTTCACCCTGTTTAGATCCATAGTCTCCTACAGTCCTGCCAAACGTTTTAGGAACTGAACTGAGCTGAGCCACATCTATGGAGTCGGGCTGATTAAATTGGCTGGATCTCTCCCTTCAACAAATAAGGCTTTTTTTAAGGTTATTTACTGTATGTGCCCTTTCCAGTCTCATAGAGGGTGACTGCTGACAGACTTGCCTGCAGTGGGATGCAATTCCACAGTTTAACATCAAGCCCTACTCCATCCAAGAGGATATTATTCAAGAGTGTGAGGAGCTGGCTGGAAGGGCTTATGCACCAGCAGAAGACGACAGATAGCCTTTTCCAAACTACCTGTTTCCACACCATCCTGAGCCTTCTGATAGCCTGGATGCTCCAATGGTTAAAATGAGATGCCAGCCACATCCCTACACTGATTCTTCCACGATTTCATGCTCTTTGGTGAAGGCACAGTGGCATTCTCCATCCTACTTTTTCTTATAATGCTAAGATTTGGTACATTTTAAGAGTTTAAGGCAATCCCAGAGGGGAGCTCTTTAAATTACATTAACCAAAAGCGGAATTGAAATTGCTGTTTTGCACTTCCTCTATTCAGTTGGACTGTCAGGCTCATACCAAAACCACCAAAGATACCTGTCAACTCACACGTGTGAACTTCTCTACTCTTCCAATGTGACAGCCATTTTGCCTGATGGTCTTGGTTTTCTGATTGTGCCCATGCTGCTAACCTAGTTAGTGTCTACACCACTCATTTCAACTACCCATCAAATCAAAGCAAGCTTTTACTGTGCTCTTTTAAATACTTTCTTAAGCTATTGACGCAGTATGTAATGGATGAATTTCAGCAGCTCTTTGCAAAGAGTGTAGTTTTAAGTGGCTGGTCCAGCCCTAACCCTTGACACTTCTCCAGCAGTTAGTCTCACCTCATTATTTACATTATTTTCTCTTTTTCTGTAAATAAGTTATCACGTTATCAGTTACCATCACAAAGACAGGCAATCACCCATATTTGCAAACAGGTCTTCCATTCAGGTCCATGTAGGACTCTGGGGCTTCCTTTACATTCATTTGAAGCTCCACTGGATCAGAACCCCTCATCTATCTCCATCACCTATGTCCTGGCATGGACATGCCAGCAAGCTCTGTTTAACGGGCATCCTTTGTACCGATTGTATGAAATAACCTAATGTTTTCAGTATAAACTCGGGACATATCTCTATACTTTTCCATAGGGTGATGGTGGTGCTGTTATACCCAACAGCAGCTGAATACTTTGCACAATGTGTTAATTTCATTCTGGGATGCTTGGCCACGTGGTACGGCTGTGTCACAGCAACAATGAACTACAACTGCCAGCGCTTCACTTGCAGCCTCATGTCACATGCACAGTAACCTGCTAGTAAACCACTGAAGACTGAGAAATCTTCACTAACACAGTTTTTTTTCTTTCCCTTAACATATTTAATTGCAACCAGCAAGACTCTAAAAGAGGTGTTAGTACCACTGTCTGTGTAATGTTTGACATTTGACAGCAACACCGTTGACAAGGAGAAAAACGCAAAGTTACTGAGGAAGGATTACCAGACCTGATCGGAAATCACAAAATATCAACATTTAGCTGCAATAAAGTTCTGGACCCTCATTTTCTTTTACTTAAAAAGCTAGTTAAACTGTAAGCACTGTTGTTTAAGTCTCAAAGCAACTATTAAGTTAATTTTCGAAGTAAAAATTTTGACAGAATGGAAGGAGAAGGAAACTTTTGGAGAGAAGGGAAAGATGATGTCAAAAAACACGTAATTGTTCCTCCTTAACAGTAACAAAAATTTAAA
>NW_010420437.1:12872-18300 GCF_000710305.1 Buceros rhinoceros silvestris | reverse complement strand
AAAGAGGATGTCAAAAAACACGTAATTGTTCCTCTTTAACAGTAACAAAAATTTAAAAATGTATTACCTCTTTTGTTCAACACGGATAAATCAGGCAGCTGAGAAACTGCAGGATGATGCTTGAAGATGAGCTGCCCTTGATGCCTGGATGTACGTTCCCCAAACTGATATATGAAAAAGTTGCACCTTTCTTTTATACCCGTAAAACTAGATCATATTCCTCGCCCACACCTAAGCCATAGGATCAACTGTACATTTTATCTAATGACAGAACATTACTTTATATAATTACCAGCCTACTATGCTGATCTTATCTTCAACTTGACTTTCACAAAGATTATTTTTTTCTCTTATATAATGAAAGAAAGGTCAGCTTGCGAACACAAACTCAGTACTGTATGAGTTTTCTGGGGAACTCAAATATTGAGCATCCAGTTGATTGCTGTGGTTTTCAGTCAAAAGAATCTCGTTTTAAAAAAGGAAGAGTTAGTTACTAAGGTTTTCTAGTGTTTCTTATTAAACTGGAGAATAGTATTTTTAAAAGAAAACATAAACCACTTCTATAGTTACAGCATTGATCTAGCAAAGACTAAGAAAACAAAGGGCAGCAGAGATCTATACAAACATTTAAAAGAATACTCTCCATTTGAATCTAATGCTCAGAGAATGAATGCATGCGTAAACATAGGATTACCTTTACAAAGATATGATTTCTGGCAAGATTTCATCTTGGTTTTAGAATAAAGCTAATGCAATGGAGGCACTTCTAAAACTGCACCAAGGTGCAGATTTCTAAGGGTTAGAGACTTACAAGCCCTCAATTTCAAGTGACAGAGTCTGTGCTGATGCTGCTAAATATTCCGCTGCCTTCTGGCATGGAGGCCAAGTGGCACAGCAGGCCTTGCATCCACTCAACTCGTCCCCCTTCCCCTTTCCAAAGGGGATGCACACCCCCAAATGTCTGCTGGGAACAGTCCCTGCCAAGGCAGACGGTCCTGGGTCAGTGCTCAAAGCCATTCCTGGAACCCTACTGTGTTTTCAAGTCCTGGAGCCTTGAGGGAGATTCACTTTAGATGTCAGACGTTAACTGCCTACCCCGCGTTCCTGGCTCTAGACTGCCATCACAGTCAATGGAGAGAAATAGCCCTCAACATCTGTTTCAATACAAGATTAAGTCACTTTTCCAGTGAACCTATTTTTCACCACTGAGAGCTCAGGGTAACTAGCTTGGACTGCTCACTGTCCCTGCCCTCAGAGATTCACAAATGTTTTATAGCTTTAAGAAACTCCTAAACATCCAAAGGCTTAAAATTACTTACTAAGCATTTACTTTTTGTCATTCACTGTTGGAGATCCGATACTGAAAGAGACCCCTGTAGCTTCTTGTGTTCCCATGAAAATGAGGCTTTGATAAGTGATTCAATCCAAAATGTTTATTGTATAGTTGGATTTTCTGAATTGCACCTGTCGAGATTTCTTGTCCCTTCCTTTGAGTCTTTTTTTAATAACAGCAGCACCCCCAAACTCTGTTAGCTCTTAGAGACATTTATGGCAATCTTCTCACCTCTGCCTTCACAAACGTCCTCATCTGCTTCAAGGTGTCACACACCTTTTTCTCTTCTATTTGTTCAACTGATCACTATAACAAACTCAAAACAACTGTCTCAAGCCTACACTTGGCTTGATACTGGATTCTGTTTCAAAACTGAAGATGGATTTCTGCACCTGGAAGCTCGTCTGGTTTTTATCCAACAATATGAGCTGGTCTAATAAAAGGTAAATTAAAAAAAAGTCTTTCTCCCTACAATCTTGCTTCATTTAATTACAAAAGCATAAGGCTGAAATTGGAAAGCTATTGGTAAACATAGTTTACTGAGAAATATTCCGCTGCAAGACAGAAGTGTAATATTTCTTCTCATTCAAAGCAAAATTGATGAAAATTGCTGAAGTTTAGAGAGCACCTCTGACTTGGCTCTGTCGAACCCATTTCATACTCACCCCAGCTTGCAGTTCAAGAGGAAATCCAGGATGACTTGTGATGCTTCACAAAAAACAGAAAACTATCTTCATCACCAGGAAAATATGCAATACTTATTTACATATGTATTGTGGCGTGTCATCAACTAGCAAAAAATAAATGCCCTACAAAATAGTTCTATCATTAGAAGGACTTGAGCATAGTGACAATGTCACCCCCACAGTGTAGTAGAAAAAAAAAATGCCCACAACCCAGTACTCTTTTCCTACCAGAATGTATTAGGAATAAATCTTATGAAGTCAATGGAATTACACTGGTATAAAAGATAGTTCAAAAAAAGCTCTTATTTTTATTAAGAGGATTTCTTACTTTAGCCGCTCCAAATCTCCAACTAAAAATACTTGGTCATATCAGTCTTAATGTGCTTCTGAATGAGAAATGAGAGAATGTGGCTCACTTTTAAAGGGAGGAGAAAACTCCTCTAGTTTATTAAACAGGGTATTCTTAAATCACTTAGCAATACTCTCACAGCTTTTTGCTATATTCTGATATTATTATTTCCTGCCCATGGCAGGGAGGTTAGAACTAGATGATCTTTAAGGTCCTTTCCAGCCTAAACCATCCTAGGATTTTATGATTTTATGCTCTACCTAAGTTTATGGATTAAAAGATAAAGTAAATATATACATCAAACTGGACCATTGAATCTGCTTTGCCAAGATCAGTAATTTGTTTCCTAATTGAAGGAGCAGAAAAAAAACCCCAAACAAACATTCTGAGATGGAAAAAGGCAACAAACTGCTAAAATTCTCAAGTTTCTTTGAGGCCACTATGTTCCTAAATTGGACTGGGACTTTGTTAAGGAACGTAACTGCAACTAAATACAGCATCTGTTAAAACTGAAACAGTATGAGCTCAGCACCTCAATATTATGGAGCTTCAGAACTTTTGGATCTTCCCTAGGAGCTGGGTCCCTTCAGCTCCTTCTCTGGCTTTTGCTGGAAAGGGGAGTTCATGTCTCTTCCCTTACTCTGCCAGATGCTGTCTCAGGGTATCTGTCCTACTTTCCTACTTAGTGATATCTGCTTATCTACAGGCTGCTTCCTGCTGCTGCCTCTTCCTTGCTAGACGAAAGCTTTTCTACTTTGCCACTCAGCGCTGAAAGTGCTGGACATCCCCCAGCACTGTCAGTAAAAGAATGTGAATGGACTCCCTTGCCTCAGAAAATAAACACTTCTATTCAAAAATAACTCCACTCAATCTATAAACAGATATACACACACACACCCCCCTCCGAGTGTGGTCACAGATTAGAGCTATTAAACAGAAACTACCTACTTTTAATAAGGGCAATACAAGATTTGCTATAATTTACCCCAGCAGAAAAGACAGTACAGAGCACTCCTGCTTTTTTTTTTTTTTTAAATCATTGTTGCATTCATTAGAACCATTCCTGCCTTCTTATTTGGTTTTCTTATTTTTTGTAGATAAGCAAATGAAAAAACCCAACCTTTAAAGTGCATTTCTGATAGCATTTTTGTCTTGGATGGACAAGTAAGTTGTGTTCTGGAGAATTTTGTTTTTTTTAAATAATAATTCAATCACATTCCAGAACTTACTCCGAATGCAGTCAAAATTCACTTCTCACCATGTATGCAAACTGATAAAACAGTAGCCCCCCCCCACCTGAGGATAGAACGGCTCATTGAAGGCCAGAAACTCCTCTTTCTTTCTCTCTTGCAATCTCTGAATACCTCCTTGGCTTCTTTGTCCAGCCCTGCCCTACAAGCTGATGCAGCCCCCACAAGTCCAAGCCTGCACCAGACCCTACACCAGGTGTCCTGAAGCACTATCTCTAGCATTTTTGAGTGTCATGTACCACAAGCCACTCTGCACCGACGCGGATGAATTATCAGAGTTGCTGAAGAGAGATAAGAACAAAAGGCCCCACCAGAACGAGTGAGAGCATATCTCAGAGAGAAAAATTTGCTGGGGATGCAAGGAAAAAAGAAGTAAATTGAGTGTTAAACCAAAAGATGTGCAGGTATTTCAGTGTTTCGCTGAGTCTCCCTACTCCTTCCCAGTTTGCTTGTAACTTTTCCAGCTGCCATCCATGGAGTCCCAGGGACAGTAACGCCTGCTCTGTAGATATACGCTTAAACAAGGCTCCCCAAGGCAACAGAAAATACAAACATACCATTTTGAAGTCAAAGCTCCTGTCTGACATATGCAGAGGGTGAAAGTCAAGTTCCCTGATCTTCTACAGATACTTTCAACTGATTACCTAAAATGATCTCTCAAAGCAATACTTTCTGGCCTCGTTTTCCTTCACTTAAAATCAATGGGAGTTCTGCCATTATTTCAAATGACACTGGATCAGGACTTTTAAGATTAGCCATTAGTGTTCTCCAGCTTCAGCCAAACATTTATTATTCTGAGATAATAAAGCTTTCAGTACTTACTGCACATAAATAATTGACTGCAAAGCCTCTTCTATTTTAAAACCATGAAGAGGGTTCACTATTACATATCCTTTTTTTTCTGTTTTGTTCTAAAAGGCATTAATACTACAGATGATGGCACTTCATAAATATGTGCAATAATCACTATTTCACCAAATCTAAGTAAAAAATGTGCCTCTGAAGAAAAATAGTAAGATAATAAGGAATACATATGCTTTTTTTCCCCCTTTTTTACTGTAACTTGTCACGGTCAAAATGTTTAATCATGACATGTTATTAGGTGACTTATGGTCCTAACAGGATGATGGCTTCTGTTTTCATGCTTCTTTTTGGAACAGGTTTATTTGAAATCCAATTCCTTTGAGCAAAATTAGAATAGATAATATTACAACTGTTACAGCATTGTGGAACAGAAAACAAAATGTCATTAACGTGTAGTTTTGATCTCAAGGGCTTTAGAGATTGTCTTTCAGTATTCTTTTTCTCTATTTTTAATTAATAAAAGTAACCGCACCTCATATAATGACTCACCAGCTCACAGGGTCGGGAAGGACTATTCCTGTTACGTGTAACATTGCTCAGTTGAAGTAACCAGGTTTGTTAGATTCCTGAAACATCGTTTATCCTCAGACAGAGGTAAAACGCTAGACTAGATAGGCTGCTGATCAAACTGATTACGTCAATGAATATGTTCCCGCACCATAAGGGTAGTCCATGAGAGACACATAATGCAGCCTTACTTTAAACATGTTTCAGTATTTAGCTTTTTTCACGAGAAAAAAAAATAACCATATGAATGGATCATCGCATGTCAGATTTAGATCTGACAAACAGCCATGTAAAAGTGAAATGTATACTTCCAGTGCAGCTAAAACAAAGAAGCCTCATCAATAATGCAGGATGTCTCATTTACACAACTAGCAATTTCATCGACTCTCATTATCTAATACAGAAATAATTGGTCAGACAATTAGCTATTATCTTTCCC
>NW_010420437.1:0-12775 GCF_000710305.1 Buceros rhinoceros silvestris | reverse complement strand
CCCTAGCCCCAAATCTCAACACTTTCAAGTGCTCGCTGTATTACCTTTTCTATTAGTAGAGGTTTCTATAATGAATTGCTTTCACATTTCATAGAACTGTATTTCTTGCTTTTGACAAACGAAAGCAGAAAAAATGCTAAAGTTCATCAAATTCCAATCAAATTTCAGCAAGCAAGAAGTAGCCTACAGTGCTGATAATAAAAAAATGTACTGACATAGAAACATAGCTGGAAAAAGGACTCTAAAAGAAACAGCTTATTTCTATCGCATTACCAAGAGGCTCATTATCAAGTTGTTGTTACCCATTCTGCTGTCACTGTGCAGAGAAACCTGGCTGTCAGGACATTCAGGTAAATAAAAAATTCGCCATTCTTAAATCCGTACTGCAGCAGCACCTAAGAAACCCATGCCGAGACCAAGCAGAGATGGTCACATGCCCAAAAAGAACTCACCATCTCATACTGGGTTTGGAGGAGTGAAGTCATTCCACCAAGATATCAGATTTTGAACGGATGTTCTGGGCTTCACTAAAATTTCCAGATGAGGTCCTAGGTCTATGTGGTGAAGCAGCTCAGTTCCCATACTCACAGTGGTCTCTTCTGATCACAAATCCAAGGAATTCCTTCACACCGCCACCTGCCCCTCCAGAGGAACTGTATGGCATATGTTTCACATTTGCCAGAGACTTTCAGAGGCACGAATGAAGGGAATTATTTGTGCTATTCAGTTATCAGTGTGACTCAGTGCATGGAAAATGGGCTAGTGCATTTTAATTAATGCCATATTGGAAAGCAAAGCAGGTCAGTGTCGCCCACCTCCATACAGTTGTCTTTCGGAAATAAAAAGGGCTTACATTTACATAATAACACTTCAACATAGATCTTATAGTGCTTTGAAAGCTGGATATTGTGAGTTGATTTCTCACATTGTTGAAATTTAGCCACTCTCAAGAGGCAGAAGAGCAGCCATTTGCTGCCAGCAACATCACATGGCTGTCCTCAGAGGGCCAGCAATGAATCATAGTTACATCTCCAATTTAAGCTAAATGTCCAAATAGGCTGTTAAGGTCTAAGCTGTAAATTTAGGGGGAGCAAGAGGGCAGGGAAGGCAGTCCGAAAAACAGTAAAAATTTCAAAGATGTTATTTTATATTATTTTGTGGTCCAGACTATTTCTTAAGCTAAGAGGTTATAAAATTAAAGAGTTGAGAAAGGATTAAATAAAATCTCCTGGTTCAAATGGTCTAGATGATGCATGTGTCCTCCTTCCAGACATGAGAAACACAATGGGAAATGCTTCAGAGGATCACTCCCTGCTTCGACACTCCAGAATTATTGTGTTCATGCAAACTGCTGTGTGCCCTTCAATAATACGCTGTCAAGAAGTATAGGTTATTGGAATTTTAATGTTGAATAAGTGCACAAAAAGATTCAATTCCCCCCAACTTCAGACTGTGGTACAGATGGACAATGTCCAAGCTGGTTGTTCTGGCCACCTGTACAGTCAGTGGGAACCCACAGGCATTTTCAGGGTGCAGTTCATCTATTCTACCTTAGCACTCTCCTTAAACTGAAATAGGTGATGCCCTACAACTGCTTGTTTCTCTCCATTCATTATAGATGGGTCAAGAAAACCGGCCTAGATAGTCATACCAAATTTTTAATGTATCAGTGCTTGACCAGATAAATCCAACCCAAAGCCTCTTTCATTTTATAGCTAATATGCCAGGAATAGATGCAATCCTGCCTTTAATTTTTTTTTTCTTTACACTTAGGCAATCTCAGTTTCCCAAGTTCTCTGTAACTTCCTACAGCCCATCCAGGAGGTTAGGAAGGGAAGGAAGGTGAAAATTGATGTTATCTGTTAATTACCTCCTAGATTCTTTCCCTTTGTCTGTGCTCATTTGTCATTTCTTGTCTTATTTGATATTTAGCCTGAAAATTCTCTGAAGCAAAGGCTATCCTTTTAGTGAAACCATTTTTATCCATGACAAGGGCTCCTAGACAGTATAACTACTACAGACCAACACTCTGCCTGCTTGATACCAAGAAGGGAATGCACCACATCCTTTTGAAGGATGGTGTTGCAAGCGCAGCTGCTGTGATGACAGTAAGCAGACTTTCAGAAATATAATCACCTTCCCTGGTAGCAGCAATTCCCTGGTAGGGATAACATCACAGAATCCTAGAGCCCTATAGGCATAGAGAAGCCCATAGACTAACCAAAATGCATTTCACAGTGCTTGGTTTGATTTCACAGAAACACATATCGAGGTCCTTCAGCTTTTAGAGTCTTGGGGACAGACAGATACTCAGACTGGTGAAAAACTATTTTGGTAGGTGCCACACAAGATCCTGCAAGCAAACCCTCAGCTCCAGCTTCAGGATGTTGGTATCTTTTTCAGAAGTACACTTCACACTACTCTAAAAAGGCAGCCAAAGCTTTTGGATAGCAAGCTAATAAACACATTAACACATTTCAAAGCCACCATTCGTTAACTCACTGTATTTTTCCTGGGAATACACTTTAGAGCTGTTCTGGTATTTTTTTAAACATTTAAAATGCCGTATCTAAATGTTAGATGGGAAATTCAGAGATAGTGTAACTTTGCTACTTCTATTGGTTAAGTACCAAATACTACCAAGTGAAGTATGACTAGGTAACAAATGCTAATATTTGATATGCCTTATCAAGCTGAAACACACATTTTTTTATTTTAAACAGAGCTTCACTACAGCACTGAAGCAAGGATGAAATCAGCTCACTCTGACGGGGAAAACTCAGTGCCAATGTCTTTGTGTTTTAACAGTTTCCTGGCTGTCTGCTTTAGCTCTTCCACCTATGTTGCTTCAGTGTGCAGTGAAACAGAGGAAGCAATGTCCTTGGGAATGTTTTTCAGCCCTGATACCAATATTAGTGTACTTTAAAAAGATATATTAAGCAAATCATGGATTTGGACTCATGGACATATAATCAATAGCCCTCAGAGCACAGCTTACAGAATTGTTCTGTGCAAATAGGCAAGACAGGGAATGTAGTGAGTGATGGGGTCAGTTTCCCAGCATGTTCAGAAGAGTCCTCTGTGCCTGCCTGCTATTTCCACTAGAGTTATTCATCCTGCAGTCTGTGAACCATTGCTGTGCCACAAGATATCTGGGTGGTGGTCTAGCAAACGTTTGCAAAAAGTTTAAAACCTATGCACATGCATCTCCTCCTAGCCAACCAAATCCTACAAAGTTGCAGACAGCACCATCTACAAATGAGGAATAGCAAGCACTAATTGTAGAGAAAGTGATTCATCAGCCCAGCAAACTAAAGTTTAACAAAATAAAATTGAATGCAAGTGAAAGAGTGGGGATGAGAAACGAGAAACAAAAAAAAGCAGGCATGGGTATGAACTGCTACTTCCATTATTTACCATATTTGGTATGTGTCTGAGGGTATGGCTACATATATTCTTCAAAATTTACCTGAACAAGCCCGAGATCTGTTTGGTCAAATATAGGCAACTGCAATGCCATACAGGCACTGGAGCTGACTGTCTAGATGCCCTCAGAATCAAAGGAGAAAAAAGGTATTTTTAAACCTATTTTTGATTGCTGCCTCAGGATAAATTGACCACTCTCCTTGGTTATAAGGGAAACCTAGACAAATAGGTCAGATTCAGACATCTACAGCTGCTTTTCAGATTCTTACATTTGGCCAGATAAAGCTCACAGCATGCCCCCAAATACCAAAACCTCACTTTTTACCAGACTGCCTAAATTTACTCTGTCTACTCCCTATTACACGTTTTCTCAGAACTTAACTACAGATACTAAGATTCTGAAAGCAGGTGAAAAAAGGCCAAGGAGAGTATCAATGCAAAATCCAGCAGCATTCCACAGGCACCAAATAGCGCCAACACATCTCCCGGTATGGTATGGGCCCGTACAAACACGCTAGCTCAGTCCCAAAAGAAACAGAGATGCAGCAATGTGCTGCCACATCTGAATTACTAAGTTCAGCTGAGAATCACAGCTTGTCACCAGAGTCACAGAGATATCCCACTGCAACTGTATTGCTCCTGTATCCGGGACCAGCACAGCTTAGGCACCTCTGCACACACCTCATGCACGTGTCTGCTTGGCATGGAGTTCACACGATCAATACGTCTGAGGCCAAAGACAAGACACAGTGCTCAAGGGTAGGCTGGCACAGACCCTAGTTCAACACCTCAGCTCCCAGCCCGCTCCTGCCCAGCGGTGACTATGCTCACCTCTGCGCTCCTTCCCCACTAAAACGCTTTCCTTCTATCCCAGTATGCAGAGAGAGAGATAATTTCCGACAGCAAGAAGGGATTCAAATACAGTTTAGGGCTGGGGATCACACCAGGTCCCTGACTGAGCAGTCTGTGGTTGTTTGCAGAGCAGTCACTGGTGTGAAGTCTCATTAACTTTAGTAGTGCAGCAAGTCTCAGTGATTTCAGAAGCATTTAATCATGCACTTACACGTTGGCTGAGCAGGGGTGTAGATAAGCACACATGCTTTGCTGATTACAACGTTTTTTTCTACACTAAGCACACACACTGCAGAATGGTATCGAGGCTGTCAAGCACAAGCTTAGAGAGTCCAGCCCTTGATCCCATGATACTTAGGGGCGGGGGGGAAGTTAGAGGTATTTAAGTTAGTGGGATGTGACAAACTTCAACAGGAATGTTCAGAGAACTAGCTGAAGTAATGTCTGAATCACTGGTGATCAACAAATAACAGCAAGCCAGGAAGGTTCAAACTCTAGAAAATTATAAATGCAATACTTATTTTTAAAAGAGGGGATAGAAGACTTAGAGCATTTTATATCTGTCAACCTAAATTTTATCCCTTGAAACAGAACAAATTATTCAATGAAGAATTTGTAAATTTCTGGAAGGTGATGATAATTATTAAAAAACAGTTGAAATGGGTTTGTCATGAGAAGAATCATATCAATTGATGCTGATCTCTTTCTATGACAAGATAACTGCTCTAGCAAATAAGTGCAAATAGCAGATATGATGTATCTTGACAATTACAAGCTTTTCATACTGTCCCACTCAGCATTTTCTGAAGTAAGCCACGACCGTTCCAGAGGCAATTAGCAACCCAGTAGGTGCACAATATTTGAGAAATTGTTCTTCAAAGTGCAGTAATTGATGATTTGCTGTCAGTCTGGGATGGTTTCTCCAGAGAAGAGCTACAGGATTGTCCTGAGGCCAGTTTTATTCCCCACTTCCATTAACAGCCTGGGTGATAGCACATGGGTGTGCTGCCCCAGTTTGGCAGAGACAGGTTGGGGAAGGTGGCAAATGGTTTTGAAGGATGGAAATAGCATTAAAAATGGGCCTCAAAAATTCAAAAAGCAGCCGGACAAAACACAAACCAAATAATATGTCAGAAAGAGAAATCTAATGAAAGTTAAATATAGAATAGGGAAACAACTGCATAGGCATAAAACAATGTGGGACACCACAAATTAAAGAGTCGACAATGTTACAGATGACACAAAAAGCAATTATTTCACTTAACTCAGCTGTGGCAAAGTCCCAGCAAGTGTAGGACTGTGTTCACCATTGGTCACTGTGCTCCAAGAAAGATAATGGCAATCCACCATGGGGGAAGCATGACAGCAAGGAAAACTTAGCAAATATCAACTGTCTGGAAAGTTGAAGGAACAGAATTTACATGGCATAGAAATAGATGAGTAAATTGAGAAACGAAGAGATCAAGTTGGAACAAGTTGTAGAAGCATCCAAAATGTAAAAAGCTGCCATGAAAGATTTGGTGGCCATTGTTCCACCATGGCAACTAGAGGAAGGACAGATGAATTTGCAGCAGAGATTTAAGTTGGGTATTATGAATTCATTCGAACAATTAGGATGGAGAGGCATTGAAACGGGCAATTTCAGAGGCTGCAAAATCTTCCCTCCAGAAGTCCCGATCCTACTTCTTTTGAAACAGCACATAGCAAATTTGTTTGTGTGAATAAAAAAATAAAAATACTAAAGGTGTACATGGTCATCAGTGAGTTTGAAAGGTCTGTTTCGTCTCTGTAAGCCAAAAGATACTCAATTCCTAATAACTCTGCATCATCACCATGCCGAATCACAATGATTCCATGTTTCTGTAAGCACAGGCTTGAGCAGCACCAGGATGAGACCTACTTTTTTCCTTACACAATGGTGCCTAAGTAATGGAATGCGCATCTCAGATCTTTTAATGTAACATAATTTAATGCAGGGTTTGTATTTGAATAGTATACATAAATCACTGCAAAAAGAACTGCTATCTCACCGTAAGAAGAGAGCTGGTGAACTGTGTGTCCTAGACAAAGGAAATATTTTTCAAGTGGTTTGCCTCAGGGGGGATTTAAGGGAGGAAGTTAATGCATTCCAGCAAGAATCTCCATCACTATAATACCAGTGGATTAATTGTACGCAAAGCTAAAGCTGTGAGTGAGGAAAATTTGCAGCATAAGGAATGTTGATGAAAAGTGTGGGATGGCTGTTGAAGATAACTACATAATTTGAAATAATTTTTATTTTAAAATGGTTATATTTTTTCAGCATTTTGTTATTCCCATGACTACCTTTCAGCTATAAGAATGACTTTTCCATTTTATTTCAAGAAATCATTTTTGAATCAAGAATTCATTACATTTCCATATTTTCATTTTCACTGCACTGGTTTCTTTCTCTCTGCAATGATTTTATCATCTGATTGCAATCAATATTGCTGTAACAGGCAGTACATGTAGTTCATCAGCAGTCAGAGAATGGTAAGGGATTACAGAGCATTTATGCTACCCATGCTCAAAATCCATCCCTCTACCTCCTCCTCCTGCCCTTCACAGGCTGTACCTTTTTTTCCTTCTATTGACACTGGGATCTGTATTCACCAAAGATTTTCAGAATTCATTTGCTGAAAAAGACAATTAAATACTCTTTTTTTCAAAATAAGTAGGTTGCTGGAAAACATACTCTTGTGAAGCGTATTTAGACTTCATCACAGTGGAGAGCTGTGTGCCACTGCTAGGTAATAAACTGATTATAAAATAGCTAAACCACAAAGAGTCAGTAGAACACAGATCAACATGAAAACCAAAAATCTTCTTTTAACTGACCTCGCACCTACCAGCAAATTCTTCCTTTACCTCTCAGCAGGATATTCACAGTTATTAATTTAAATAAACTCTCTCCCCTCCTCAAGCTGTTCACAACTGCCCTACACCGATTCCAAATCCCTTTTTTCTGTGCTCATGAAAAAGATCCAGTTCTTAGGCACAAAATTAAAAGCAGAAAAGGTGTTTCTGTGGAATCCTCCTAATTTAAATGCCTAACTTGTCAAATGGGAAAGGGAATAAAGAAAAGAATGCAATGATGGAAAAACACATCCATCTCCATCTCAGCAAGAATAAAATTATTGAATATTAAGACAGCGTGCATTGGGAAGTGAACAAAGGAAAATTATAAACAAAAGACAATTGGAAAAGTAGAAAGGCACTATTAATTAGAGGTATTAGTATTGTGGTTTGTGTTGTATTATGTAAACCGAGAACAACACTGTTCCCCTACTTTTAAGATCGATCTGAAACTATTTTGTAAGATTCTCTTTTGAGAAAAAGTCATGACCCAGCCTGTATTTTGAAATGGGGTGTCCTCCTTCATCATTGATTTGCTCCCTATGAAATAGAAAGATTCACCATGCAATCTGAAAGAGGATGTTGCAAAAACCTTCTCCTTTCCTCCTTCCAGCTCATGTAGAAGACAACCTACAGACCACACTCCACACAGTTGGGTTTTTTTCTTGCTGAGGGAAATTTAGACCACTTTGATTACTGACCAATATATAGCCCTACATTAGTGATTTTGAACATGGATGAAAGCAACCCTAGCTTTGACAGAAGGAAACAGTATCATGAAGAAAGATGTGGCTACACGGGATTAATTTTCTTCCCCCTCTTGGAGTTCATGTTTATTTTGCAATCAATTTTCATCTCCTTGCACAAATCTACCATTTTACTGTTTTCACAGGGTTTCTGTTGTAATGTGGAGGAACACATAAATGCTTTAGAAATAACACTATTTATTGTCTAACACGATAGCTATGTCTGTTTCGACATACTCAGCAATCAGCTAACACCAAATCTCTTCACTCAGTACCACCCTTTAGCTTGAAAAGCTTTTGTCCTGACTGATGCTTCCTTTTAGCATTTCTAAACTGAAATCACACTTCTTTTCACCTTTTGTTTCACTAAGCTAAATGAACCATTTTTATTTTCCCCTCATAAAATAGATTCTGCATTTTACTATTCATCCTTTGAGTCCTTCTCTGCACCTCCTGCAGTGCAGTCTAATCTTTTCTGAATAATAGTGACCAGAATTGCACAAACTCTTACGGTGAGAAGAGACCACTGGTTTTATCTGCAGTATCTAATGGAAATAGCTGACCTGCTGAGTATTGTGATTTTAGTAACTTTTTTTTGCAGCTGAATGATATCTATGACTCGGTCACCATCAACTCATACAATGAGCACTTTCTACCAACTGTAACTTCCAACTAATGAGGTTCCCTCCTCCAACCACCTCCCCGCCCCCCCCCCCAGCAGAAAGTATTGCTATCAGTCTCCTTGCACATTGTGTTATTAAAATTAATCCATCAACTTTAACTTCCAACTAAGGAGGTTCCCCCCCCCAACCCCCCCCCCGCCCCCCCCCCCAGCAGAAAGTATTGCTATCAGTCTCCTTGCACATTGTGTTATTAAAATTAATCCATTCTATTATTTAGGTTCTGAAGGTCATCCAATCTTGATCCCTCTCATATTGAAAGTGTCTTACTAATTTGTGTCATCAGCACATTTCATTATTACAGCTCATATTATTGTACATACATCATTAACGGAAGTTTCTAGCTGAATAAAGATCTTCTGATGTTTCAGATGGTGTGATAGGTTTTTTTTGCTTTCATCTCAATTGTGGAAACATTCATTTTCATATCTTCTTTCTCATTAGCTCCTGCTTTAATTTCCTTTGTAAGGAAATTCAGCTGGGCTTGTGACAATTCTCACTTTATTCTTACCCTTCTTAATATTTTTCAAGCAACCATTTTGTTCCATTCCTTTCAAGCTTTTGATTGTTCCCAATAACCCTTTTGAAGTGACTATTTATCCAGTGGGGACTGACTGTCTCTCTTGATATGAATTCCAGATACTTTTTTTGCAGAGGGACTCGACAGATGCCAAGCCTTCTCCACATGCAAGTCCTTGACAACCTAGATGCAGTTGTGATCACTAACTCATTCCTTTAATTCCTCAAAGTTTGGCTTTTGAAATGAGTAACTTTAGTTACCAACCTATTTTTGCTCCAAGTAGCATTTTCCTAACAACCTTACAAAAGTTATTTCTCTCCAGACTTGAACCCCGTCTAGCATGTCTAGCATCTCTTCATGCTAATGGAAGCTCTTTGCCACATTTCCCCAATACTGATTCAAATAAGTTCTATTTTATCTTTCCTATAACTATTTTTTTCTTTAATGTCTAGCACACTACAAGTTCTAATCCTCCCTCAATCCCTTTTGCCTTCCAAACATGAGTGTTTTACATTTGTGTGTTCCTGTCCTAAATTCTATTGTGGTATCTTCTGTTATCCCTAAAGGATCCAGTTTTGTTGTCTGAGCTACAATGATATGCAGCACAGTTGTTCTTGCTAACACAGCATTCTCCCTGGAAGAGTTAACACTCCTTCCAACAGTCTGCCTCGCACAGTCTAAGTGACACTCTCGTCACTACTCCAACCTTTTCTCCTTGCTGTCCATTGTCCTCACCTTTTGCGCTGCTGTTGCTATTTGCTTGATATTCCTCTTCCAGCACCTCAAAACCGATCGTGGGACAAGACGTAAATTGATTCTTTTTATAAAGCTATTTCAAACCACTTATAGGTAAATAACCTACAGTCAGGGGACTGTGAATCTTGAAGCAGCCTTTCTCTCTTTTGGATCTCCAGCCAGGCCAGCATCCCAGAACATACAACTGGAGCACCTGAAAAGCCACAGGATTTGCCTTCTCTTAATGACAAGTTTACTTGAGACGCAAGAATTGAAGTGTGGAGCTAACACTACACTGTGGAAATACTGAGTCAGCAAAGGAAGTGGCAAGAGGGTAAGAGTGTATCTGAATCCAAAAGGAATTTTTGATAATGAGGAATTTTCACTGCCACTTATCTTAAATCTTTATTTCTGACATACCCAAGCAATAAACATGTCAATTCCTTTTAATAAGAAATTCTATCTTTGTATTGCTGTAAAACTGAAGTCCTTCCCCTTCCAGTCTTCCATCATTTTTCTGTTCTTTCTCACAGTCTTCACCCTCTTATTATTTCTTGGGCTGTTTTGGTGGGTTTTTTCTCTTTACAGGATGCACTGTCCTTCCCCATACTCGTATATTCCTCATCTGCTTCTTTCCGCGATGTATTTTCCAGTACAGCAAAGCCTTCCTTGACTATATTTCCCCTGCAATAGTAAGCCTCCTCTCTCTTATATTCACATTCCTTCACTGTCGCATTGTCTGCCCCACAAGTCCACAGAGAAAACAAGTATCTGGAAACACTGCCTTCTCTGCACAATCTCTTTCTCTCCTGTTACTGTCATGCACCAGCTCTTCTCTTCCATGAGCTCTGTCTACCACAGTGTAGTTTCTGTCAGGATCCAAAGACAGGACAAATACCAGAGTCTTGCATGTGGTCATGCCCAGCATTTTTTTTTCTTCCTCAGACCACCACCACACTTGCCGCAATAACTGTCAAAAAGAACTCCTGCCTTACTCACTGCTGTTTGTGGTCATTCCTTCTACTTACTAATTCCTTCCTTGGCCTCTTAGGTTTAAGCTTAGCAATTAACTGCCTGTGAACTGTGATTAAGGACAGGAATTCTTTCTTGCACAGGGTCCCCTGGAGGCCTAAGCACAAGTCCTCTTCAGGGTAGGACAGCTGAAGTCCAGGCTCCTTTCTGCTTGACCCTGATTAAGAACAGAACAAACAGCCCTTACCCTACCATCTTCAAGTGCTAACCTTCTGCATGAGCCAGAAACTCATGCTCCACAGTTATCCTTCCTTCCTGGCCTGGGTTCAACTCAGAAAACCCTCCCGGCGAGGAGGAAACAAGACAGCAAGATTAAACAAGGACAGACTATGAATATGAATTTGGCTATTGTGGTTTACCCTTAAGTGAAAATAATTACAAATAGCACAATATAGGACTGAAAGAGTTATCCAGAAGAGAAGGTATTTTAGCTCCTGCAGATAAATTAAGTGATTGAGAAGGAATAAATAGCTCTTTGTGCAGTTGTTTCTTGTATTTGCATCACTCATTAGTACTGGTGTTACAGGCAGTTTGGTGGTGAGGAACACGTGCAAACCAGTCAGATTTTTCTGGTACTATATTAAGCCTTAAAAAGGAAAGCTAAAAGTTTTCTATCCTGCTTAGAACAGAATTGGTTTTGTGTACAGTAAAAAATCAGAAACTTAAAAAGGTTTCAGGCTTACAATGGCAAATAAGATACTTGATTACTTGTATGGGAAACTAGAAACACACCACTTCGGGTTTCTGCTGTGACCCAAAACGTGGTCATTTTTGGACCAGACCCCCAGGCCCGTCTCCAAAATGTGGCACACTCAATATTACCACTGTGATTGTCTCCACTTGCAGACTAACATTTCTGCAGTCTCAGAGGAACAGTCTTTCTTTCTTCCCAGCTCCAATTTAGTGTTCACTCCATCGTATGTCTCAGCTTTCAACTGTATGCAAGAAGTAGGTAGTGCCACTTTTCCTCTGTGACAGAAAAAAGAGAACATAATCACCAAGTTAGTTCAATGGTCATATAAGATAGTTAGCAGTTATAGAATATTGTATTAAACCTGGATCCGAGCAAGACTAGCTGACATACTGAGGAGTCTGCACCTACAGTCTCTTCCAGCCAAAAAAGTGTTACACCTTATTTAAGTTAGCGCAAAATACCAGCATTCTCATTTTCCAGGTTATGTGAAACACCCACCTTAACACAGTGCACCTTCTCTCATTGTTGGCTAAGAGAAATGATCCAGTGGAAACAGACAGCGCACTCACTGAAACAACACATTTCCTCCTCACTTTCTCAGTGAGCACAAGGAGTGTGAAGCTGTCAACCTCTGTCAACCTATACAGCCTAGAAGACTGCAAAACACGTATCCATGCCAGTTCAGTGCCCATCAAGTCCATGTTTTCCTCCTCATCAGGTTCAATGCCTCAGGCCAATCTCCAGTATTTCCAATACTTGTGACACACGAAAGAGTCTCCTCAGCTTCTCAGGCAGATGCAGGGGAGGTCAATGCCCATCACTGGAGTTTTCTGCTGTGCTAAGGACATCCCCAGCATTTGAGAAGGAGCTTGGCCCAGGACCAGGACTATGTCAGCAGTAAAGCCCTCCAGAACCTCCAGGTCTCAACTGCTCCGTTTGAAGAACAAAGCTGCACTTTTCACCTCCAATTGTAATAAAAGCAGAACGACACAGGTATGAAGACAACAACTTGCTGGCCTACACCCCCCATTATTTCCTGTAGAGGAAGAAAGAAAACAGAACAACATGCAAGAAAATTCCAGTGGTATTGACCACGGCTGACAGAGCAGCGGCTGGTGCCACGCAGCGTTCTCTGGCAGGAGCAGGGAGGCGCCACTTAGGCTCCAGGGGACTGCCGCAGTCTCAATGCCTCCAAGGGAGCAGCAGCCGCAGT
>NW_010420436.1:36092-42150 GCF_000710305.1 Buceros rhinoceros silvestris | reverse complement strand
AGGGGCTGGGGCTGGGGCAGGGCAGCTGCTCTGCACTGCAATCCCACACAGTGGAATCTTCCTCCTGGCCAGCAAGTCAAAGGCAAACCTGGGAGGTCTGTGTCTGTGCCTCATGCAAGCAAAGGAGAGCCTGGAAGATGCTGACGCAGTCTGGGAGCACTGGAGAGGAGGATCCCAGAAGGCTGAGGGTAACAGATGGGCACCTTGCACAACAAATCCCATCACAGTGGGTGCAGTGAGGATCACTCCCAGCCAGAGCAGCCAGGAAAACATGCCAGTGCCTTGTTTGCTGAGCAGCCTGCCTGCACTCGGTGGGGAAAGGCTGAGCGCCTTGTAAATGAGATACCGACTTCTCTGGAGAGGCCATTGCTTCTGAGAGGCTTTTGGTTAGCTTCAGCGCCATCCATCCCAGGCAGTGCTAGTAATTTAAGGAAGAAAAGGAGGAAACAAGAAAGTTAGTAAGTCGTGGGCTGTGTTTGGTTAAACAGTGTCTTCAGGCTTCAAAACTAATGCATATGGAAGGGGGTGTTACGTAGGGACACTCAGCTTCTTTCCTCCGAGTTAATTAACCTCCTTCACCTCCATGCTGTTATAGACACAAGCAGTTCTACTGCATGTGTCAAGGGCATAATTAGCAGATTGAGCCAACCACACACACAGAACGGAAGCGTGCCTGTGAGATGGACCAAACTGAAAGGCAGGCATCGGCAGGGACGGTGAGCCACAGCACAGCTGACCAGGTATGGCAGGAGCAAATCTGAGCTGCTGGAGGAGGGAAAAATAAGGGCTCCCCCTTTTTCATTACCTCCATCTGCTGTCTCCAGTTACAGGGCACGGGTGAGAGGCTGCATCCACCAAAGGAGAGCAGAGTCACTCTCTGGGTTGATGACAAGGGGTAGGAGCAGCTGGTGATGGAGCAAAGTCTTCCTCAGTTCCCATTCATTGTACATCATGGTCTCTGACTTCCAGCATTTCCAGTTTCTTGGTGCTCAGAGGACAAAACCTTCCTCCCTCATTCAGTCAGCATGAGGACAGATCCCTAGGTGACCCTTCTCCAACATACAAGAGAAAGTGTCCATCCTCCCTGCCACCTCCACAGCTCTGCCCAGCCAGCACTCCAGAACTTGTCTCCCTCCCAGTAACCCAGGTTCCATATTCCCATCTCTCACGATGATGACATCTCTACCATCATGAAAATGAAGCCCCTTGGCAGAGAAGACTGAGATGGAGGCCAAGAGTGTTTCACTGATAGAGGGAACTGCAATGCCTGAGGGCAGGTCTGTGGGATCCCTGTGAAGATGTCCAGCATTGTTCACACAGCTCATTTCATCAGACCATTGTCCCTCACTCCTCAGTCTCAGTGGTTCCTTCCATGCCTGTTGATCAACTCCATCCACGCTGGTTCCTCTTCTGCCTTCCACTTCATCTATTAAGCTCTCCTGTTACATGTCACCTGTCATATAGATTCAAAGCAACCTGGAGCAACTCTGCTCCATGATGAACATCCCCAGTGCTACAATCATGCAGATCCCTGTGAACGGAGGGTGTGAGAGGAGCGAAACAGAGAGGGCTAATGATTCCCTGTAAGGCCTCACCTCTTCTCTCACAGCTTCCGACACTGTCTCCTCCCTTCTCCCCAGAATCACAAAACACACATGCAAAACATTCCCAGTTTTTAGAAGCTGCTGTTTTGGAGACACACAGAGCTTGTTCCAGCTGCAGGCACTAAATCATCCCTCTCCCCTGGACGTGTGCTGGGGAAGTAAGGCCAGTGATGAATGGGGCTGTCCATATTTACATTGGGAGCAGAACAGCTGTATGAATCGCACTGTGCAGTGAGTGCTCTGTGCAAACTCGGCACCCCCCTTGCTTCCTCCCCCACCGCCTGCTGACAGTGACTGATCATCCACTTCTGCAGAGCACTGCCCAGCAGCGTGCATCACTTCCAGCACCTCCTGAAAGCGAGGAGGGGGAACCTAACCCTCGAGTCATCAGGGTTGCCGTATTTCTTCAGCAAGTTTTATTTCCTGTGATGACTTTGCAAACAAGCCACAGAAATAAAAGAGAAGTGCTGGTGAATTGGAAGTGAGGGGAGAGAGACGAAAGGGTAGCCTGGCTGTTTCTGGCCAGGAAATGCATCCAAGATGTCAAGTGCCTGTAGGGCTGTCTACATCCCACATACCCGGAGGTGAAACAAGAGGCTCAAGAAGGAAAGATGTTTAGATATGACTCTGTTACCTTCATCCAGCACTTTACACAAAAAGACTTAAATCATAGCAATAGGATGGGTGGCTCCACTGGCACACAGGGGTCCTGACAGTGTGTCTGAAAAAAGGCACCTGGCACTGCAGTTTGGAGAGATGACCCTGTGTGAGGCTCCTACCTGCTCTAAGTAGATCCAAGTGAAGAGAAGAGGAATAGTTACTGGCTCCACTTGTACAGACTGCTCCTGGGGCAGCCCAGAGGAAGGGTCACCTTGAGATCCCAGACATGGCACAGGTTTCCCTGAGGTAGGGTTTAGCCCACAGCTACCATCCACACCTGGAGTCAGTCTGACCCAGCTCAGCATAAGCTGGAGATGGATTAAGATTCAGGGGTCTGCGATCTGAAAAACATCTCCTCCCCATCACCATGGGCTGGGTTAATAGCTGAAGGGGGAAAAGAAAGAATTGCAAATGGAAAATGGCATTTTCAATCTGCTGAAGTGTCTGGAGAGGGGGGGCAAAGGTAGACTCGGGGAAAGGCAATGAGCAGAATGGCAGAGAGCTGGGAACAGCTCCTTGCCTTATTCCTATGCTGCTCCACTCCACACTCAGATAAAGTGGTCCCTTCTCTCCAGCCTTCTCCTTTCTAGTCACACACTCAGTTGGTTAATTCTCTCCTCGTCATGATCAGAGATTAGATAGAGCCTGGATTTATAGCTAGTGAAAATAAAAAGAGCTGCTCCTATCAAGGATTCAAATGATTAAATATCCCACCATAGAAATACTTTTAACTTCACTTACAGTACAATTTCACTTACACGCTGATGCAGTTGACAGTGCTAACAAAAGCTGCTTGAGTAATATGGGGCCTGAAGAGAGAGAGAAAGCAGCTGGAGGAGAGAATGAGAACAAGGGATAGGGACAGAAATGGAGACAGAAAGAGAGAAGAGGGATTACATAGTGAGATGCAAAGAGAGGGAAGGAAAGTCAGGGAAAGGGAAGGAAAGGAGGAGGTTGGCGCTCTCTGCCTGCAGCATTAAAAGTACAAGAGCTAAACCAATTAAACAATGAAAGGAAAGCAAAGGATTAAATGAAGGGCTATGTAAAACAGCTCCTCTAATCCAGCTCATTTACTGCTCTTTATTCTCTATTTCCCTCTCATGTTGATCCCCAGATTCAACAACGCCAGACCCATGTGCCTCATGCCTCACACATGCAGGGTCCTGCGTGCCCCATCCACCCCTCTTCCAGCCCTGTCCCTGACCAGTGCCAGTCAGGACGGTGAGTGATCACAGCACGGGCTTGGGGATGCTCCTGGGCAGGCAAATGAGCCTGTACTGAGCTTCAGTCACACCCCTGGTTAGACCGGTCCTGCTCTCCAGCCAAACTCACTTAAGGACAACCTCACCAATGCACCAAAAGCTTTTATGTGAAATGGGACTGCCCTTCTCCACCATCGCCACCAGCAATCAGAGGGGCTCTTCCTCTCCTGGTGCTGCTGGAGATCCCCGTGCTGGACAATGCATCCAGGCTGTTGCGGTGATCCAAAGAATTTTCAGGGCAGTTTCTGCTCCTGCCTTCTCTGTGGCTCCTCTCTTCCCTCAATCCCTTCCTTTTCAGATTTACAGAGACAGGAGCCGTGAGGCCCAGAGTGGACATGTGGACACAGCCCCAGTGTGCACAAGGGGGCTGCACCTCTCACCCAGTGCACATTGGACCAGGGCAGCAGCGTGGAAAGCAGCATTTCCACTCCGTGTGCCCCACCTCCTCCATGCCCTGCCAATGCTGGGATCCACCACAGCTCCCCAAACCCACTGGGTGGGTCGGGGAGTCCTGCAGGAACTGTGACAGTCATGGGGAAAGTGACTGGTAGCTAAAATGCCACAAACAGGAGACTGATTGGGACTAATGTCATTTACCCACCTTCTCCATACTCACCCCCTCTTTCCCCATCTGTCTGATGCCCAAGAATGATTATTTCTTCTCTGGTTACTTCTTACAGTTTAGATCTCAGCCTCAGGGAGAGCAGAGGGACAGCACAGCAAGTCATCTGGGGAAGGACTTGAGGGCTGGGGGAAAGCGTGGCTCCCTGGAGGAGGTTATCGGTGCCTGGTCACTGGCTGCAGGGATGCTGAGCTATTTGGAAATGACTTTTTTTCCCCCCTTCAGCACTCCAGAGCTACAGATAATTTTAACTCACCCTCTCCTTCCTTTTCAGGAGACAGAAAGGCCCCAGTCGTACTTGAAATGAGACAGATGCTTATGGAATTGTGGTTTTAAAAGCATTTTTCAGTTGAGTTCTTTCCTTTTCCACACAGAGCAGTCCAATGTGAGCTGACTAATAAATGCATTATCTTTTTTTTTTCTTTTCCTAGGAGGGTTTGATATGGCAGCTCCATAGATCAGCCTAGTCTCCAGGGATATTTCTGCCCTAAACAAAATGGAAATTGTCTGCCCCCTCACAAGCCCTCAGTGACTCATACAATAAAGAGAACCCATAAATATTTGGGTAATTACAGTCCGTTCACCTAAATTCCATAAGAGGCAGAGCACTTTCTCACTTAGTGTCCTTAAACAGCTGTTGTGTGTTGCTGTTTGCTGCCTGTGTTGCCATAAGCACCTGATTCCTAATGGTCCCCTTCCAGGCAGCGTGTTCAACTCCTCTGAAGGAGTCAGCGAAGGTTGGGAACATTTCACAGCAAAAGGATGAAAAGTTGTGCAATGAAGAGCAAGTCAGATACTGTTAGACACACATGCAGAGCCTGTACCTTTTGCCTAATGCCCCATCACAGGTCACCAAGACCACACTATAGCCACCTCCTTGCCATGGAGATCAGAGGACCCGGCACCTGGAGCAAGTATTTGCTGGAGTCTGCTGCAGCCAGACTCTCCCGTGCTGTGACAGTCCTAGAGATTAAAGAATTTTATAATGTTGTTATTACTGTGTTGTTAATATTTTACTGCTTGTCGTCACCATTCTGTGAGGCAGATCCAGCTTTCAATATATCTGATCTGGGTGGTCTACAGGCCTTTCTGTGCTCCCTGGAAGGTTACACCAGGCTCATGTTACAGCTATTTGACGCTGCATAAAGTTACCGCAAAGATGAAAGTGGAGAATATATATTTTACTAAGAGTGATTCAGTGAAGGTTTGGGTATGTTATTTCCTTCCCTCCCTCTCTGCCACATCAGCTCAGGGTGAATTACAGTGTGTGCAAGAACACTTTTAAAAAACCCTCCTCGAAATTAGCATAGCCAGAGCAGCACACCCCAGCAGTCTGCCTCTTCTCCATGGCTCAGCTCTGCTCTCTGACGACCTCTTGCCGTGCAGCTGATGGCCAGAGTGACAGGAGGGCCACAGGTTTCCTTTTGCCCAACCCAAGGCAGTCAGATAGACATGGAGCGGATTTGCATAAAGTGTCTTTCTTTCTTGACTTTCCGACAACCCTCCCAAGAGCTCCTCCACTGTGAGAACACTGGGCATCGCTGGCTTGCGCAGACCGCAGGCATCCGGCAAGCAGAGAAGTCGCACGTCTCCTGCCGGAGGGAGGGATGGACAGGGCTGCGGAAGTACGTTTGGTCTGGTCTACAGAGGGGAGCTCTCCAAGGAGCTGGTGACTGGCAACCCCAGCACCAGGATGAAAAGCTGCTAAGCTAAAGGAACCCATCAAGGGCAGCCGCCTGTCTCCAAAGGTAACCAGGCCCAGCTACCTCCAGAGGAGGTTTGAGCATCCCTAGAGCCTGGTATCAGATCTGGTCAGTCACAAACTTTTCATTTCAACCTGCTACTTTATCAAATGCTTCATTTTATCTATTCTTCATCCCCCCCCTCCCCTTTTCCTCCTGCTACTTTAA